>NW_023270314.1:22738277-22838405 GCF_011800145.1 Mirounga leonina | reverse complement strand
AACTAGGGACGCCTGGGTGGCTCAGTCGGTTAAGCGTCTGCCTTCGGCTCAGGTCATGATCCCAGGGTCCTGGGATCGAGTCCCGCATCGGGCTCCCTGCTCCGCAGGGAGCCTGCTTCTCCCTCTGCCTCTGTCTCTCTCTCTGTCTCTCATGAATAAATAAATAAAATCTTTAAAAAATAATAAAATAAAATAAAGATGAATACTAAAAAAAAGATGCATACTAAAATTTTTAAGAGTGAAATGTCATATCTGTATTTGCTTTGGAATATTTCACAAAACAATAGATGAAGCAAAAAGCAGAGAGTCTTGGGGCATCTGGGTGGCTCAGTCGGTTAAGTACCTCTTGATTTTGGTTCAGGTCATGATCTGAGTCATTAAAATGAGCCCTGCATCTTGTATCAGGCTGCTGGACTCAGGGCCTGCTTAAGATTCTCTCTCTCCCTCTCCTTTTGTCTCTCCCCAGCTGCTAGTGTGTGTGTGAGCTCCCTCTCCCTAAAATTTAAAAAAAAAAAAAAATTTAAATTAAAAAGCAGAAAGTCTAAGTGATAGGACTATTGAGGACCTAGAAGGCTATGTTGTTTTGTTTTGTTTTGTTTTTCAAGCAAACCCTATGCCCAACGTGGGGCTCAAACCCATGACCCCGGGGCGCCTGGGTGGCTCAGTCGTTAAGCGTCTACCTTCGGCTCAGGGTCCTGATCCCAGGGTCCTGGGATGGAGCCCTGCATTGGGCTTCCTACTCAGCGGGAAGCCTGCTTCTCCCTCTCCCACTCCCCCTGCTTGTGTTCCCTCTCTTGCTGTGTCTCTGTCTAATTAATTAATTAATTAATTAATTTAAAAAAAAAAACCATGACCCCAAGATCAAGAGTCCCATGCTCTACCAACTGAGCCAGCCAGGTACCCCAAGGTTGGGACTGTCCTAAAGGCAGTGGGGTGTGGTGGGGAGTTTTGGAAAGGGTGAGCGATCTTGGGGTAGGGACTACCTTGAAATAAGGAGGGGGTGTGCCTGGCTGGCTCAGCTGGAAGAGCATGTGACTCTTTTTTTTTTTTTTTTAGATTTATTTATTTTAGAGAAAGAGCGAGAGCATGAGTGGGAGGGGCAGAGGAAAAGAGAGAATCTCAAGCAGATTCCACACTAAGCATGGAGCCCAATGCGGAGCTCAATGTCAAGACCCTGAGATCATGACCTGAGCTGAAATCGAATCGGATGCTTAAGTGACTGAGCCACCCAGGCGCCCCGAGCATGTAACTCGATCTCAGGGTTGTGAGTTCAACCCCCATGTTGGGTGTAGGGATTATTTAAAAAAAAAAAAAAAAAAACTTGAAAGAAGGAAAGAAGAAAAAGGAAGGAAGGAACGAAGGAAGGGGAATGAAGGACACCTGGGTGGCTCAGTTGGTTAAGCTTCTGCCTTTGGCTCAGGTCATGATCCTAGGATCCTGGGATCAAGTCACATCAGGCTCCTTGCTCAGCGGGAAGCCTGCTTCTCCCTCTGCCTGCTGCTCCCCATGCTTGTGCACTCTCTCTCTCTGACAAATAAATAAATAAAATCTTTAAAAAAATAAAAAGAAAGGGAATGAATAGGTGGCCCAGAAGATAGTTGAGATATCACAGCTACCATCCAAGGGAGAGGTGATGAAGGCTGGAACCATGGACGAGAAGGAAGTCTGAGTGGCATTTCAGAGGGCCAATAAAGGACGGGATGACTGCTTACCTGTGGAAGGGGAGAGGAAGTAAGAAAAGTCCGAGATGACTCAGAGCTTCCAAACCTGGGCACCCAGGGGAGAAGGTGGTTGTCACCCGAGGCAGGAGGCATGCAAGGAGCACCCAGGTGGAGACGTCCACCAGGAATTGCGGATGTGAAACTCAGGAGAGAGGTAGTCAGACTAGAGAGAAAAAGTGCTATCTAAACGCTTAGATGGGTGGGACGCCTGGGTGGCTCAGTCGGTTACGCGTCTGCCTTCAGGTCAGGTCATGATCCCAGGGTCCTAGGATCGAGCCCCCACATCGGGTTCCTTGCTCAGCAGGGAGCCTGCTTCTCCCTCTCCCTCTGCTTGTGCTCTCTCTGTCAAATAAATAAAATCTTTAAGAAATAAATTCTTAGATGGGTGAGGGCCAGAGCAAGAGAAGAAAACAAAGACAGAGCTTACATCTCAGGAACAGGTGGAAGGAAGCTGCCAAGCTGGACCCCCACACGCTGCCGGGCTCAGGACTGGCATTATACACATTAGCTCATTTGACCCTCACACAACCCTTCAAGATCTGTATGCCTTGTCCTGTTTTAGGGATAAGGAAGCTGAGACCCCATGACACGGAATGACATGCCCCGAGTCCAAGCCAGTAAAGGGCTATGTTCGAATTGGAACCCAGATCTCTGAGGCTTCCAAAGCCTGTGTTCTTCCACTCTCTCCTGGGGGCAAGAGGAAAGAGAACGTCAGGACAGGAGGAGGGGACAGTGGCCAGGAGCATCAAACAGTATAGAAAGGTCAACTTGAGTGAGAAACGAGAGAAGGCCATTGGATAGGATGGCCTTCTCCAGAGCGGTGTCAGGGCAGGATCCAGAGCACCTGCTGGCCCAAGAAGGAAGGAGAGGGAGGTGGATACATCCAGGTGGGCAAGGGCAGAGCTGAGGGGAATGTCAGGAGCACCAGGGGAAGAAGCTGGGAGCAAACGGTGGCGAGTGCAGAGTGGTGGTAGCAGCTCGGTCAAGCAAGGGGAGAGAAAAAATGGTGCAGGGAACGTGGGAGAGGGTAGGGCCGGGGACACCCCTGGAGAGCGGCCAGTGTGGAGCCGGAAGTGGGAGGGCAAGGAAAGCCCATGCCTGGTCAAATTCATAGAGAGTAGAAAGGTGGTTGACGGGGGCTGGGTGGATTAGTGATCAGTGGGGTTCAGTTTGGGAAGATGAAGAAGTTCTGGAGATGGCTGGCAGGGATGGTGGCACGCCACTGCCGATGTACTTAGTGCCGCTGAACTGTACTCTTAAAATGGTTCAGTTGGTAGATTTTATGTCAAATGTATTTTAACACACACGCAAAAGTGGCCCACTCCCCGAGTCTGGAAAATCAGCATACAGCCCTGTGTCCCTCTGAGCAGGGAGTCAGCTGACTGGGACCCGGGCCCTCACACCGTGTCCTTCAGAGTCCCCAGCACCTGCTCCAAGCGCCTGGCATCCAGGTATGCCATCCAGCTATACATCTGCCCTCGTTAGCTCATGCCGTTGTCCCTTGGGCGCCTGGCACTGGTTGCTGGTAGGTGAGCTGGGGTGAGCACCCTTGCCCCTCCCCAGCACCCAAGGCCTTCTGAAGCCCAGATCCACACAGGGAGCCCAGCACCCGCTGCATGCATACCTTCTCCCTCCACCCAGTAGGCCCCTTGTGCCTGCCTGCATCCCACTAGGAGGGGCCGGCTCAGGGATAAGCCGTGGGTACCCTAGTAGGAGAAGCCCCATGACCTAGAAGCTGCCACCTGCAGAAGCCAGCAGGGGTGGGGGGCATGGGAAAGGAGTGAGGAGACTGGGAAGGACAGGAGGAGAGAGAAGGGAAGGAAAGAGCTGAGGACAGCTGGGAGGTACAGGGGAGGATAGGGGAGGGGGAGGCATGGAGGAGATAGTGGAAAACAGATGCCAGGGAAAGGACGGGGAGGAGGAAGAGGGGGAGGGGACAGGAGATAGAGGAACCAAAGGGTGCATCAGCATCAAGGTCATCTCCACTAGGGAGGGTAGGAAGAGTGATGGCTGGAACTGAAGGTCAGGAGGTTGGGTCTGAATCAGGAAACTGAGACTTAGGAGCGCCTGACTGGCTCAGTCAGTAGAGCATGCGACTCTTGATCTCAGGGTTGTAATTCAAGCCCCAAGTTGGATGTAGAGATTACTTAAATATAAGAAAAATCTTGGGGTGCCTGGGTGGCTCAGTCAGTTAAGCGCCTGCCTTCGGCTCAGGTCAAGATCTCTCCATCCTGGGATGGAGCCCTGTATCGCACCCGGCTTCCTGCTCAGCAGGGAGTCTGCTTCTCTCTCTCTCTCTCTCTCTCTCTCTGCCCCTCCTCACCTCTCATTCCCTCTCTGCCTCTCAAATAAATAAATAAAATATTTTAAAAATGAATTAGGGAACCGAAATTTAAATCCGAAGACCCCAGCTTTATTATAAGGGAGGCCTGGGTCCTTGATGGCAGCTCCCAGACTACAGGGTTAGGTCAAAACAAGGGCAAGGTCAGAGCTGCCCTGACTGGTGGAGTCACTGTGGCAGCCCTCTCTGACCGCCCTCCCCCCCAGCTGTCTGGGCAAGACGAGGTCACAGCGCCCCTAGTACCCAGGAGAACACCATCACTGCCAAAGTCACCTTACATCCTCTCTGCAAGGAAAGCAAGGCTCGGGGCAGCCTGCAGGGAAGTGACACAGGGACTCTGCGCGTGCCCCACGCTCCGCTTGGCAAGAAGGGGGCGACCCTGGCTAAACTTTCACCCTTCCTGAGCCTCAGTTTCCTCCCAGTTAAGCAAGAGGGAAAACTACTCCCTCCCCCACCTCACAGGGCCACACTTCACAAGACAGTTGTAAGGGTGGAAAAAGAGATTAAAGGGATCAGTTTTGTACCTTCAGCCTTTGTTACCTTAAGGCTTTAGCATACCCTGTGTTGAGGCTCATCGGAATGAAAATGATTTTGCTTTGAGAAATATCTAGGGGCGCCTGGGTGGCTCAGTCGTTAAGCGTCTGCCTTTGGCTCAGGTCATGATCCCAGGGTCCTGGGGATCGAGCCCCGCGTTGGGCTCCCTGCTCCGCGGGAAGCCTGCTTCTCCCTCTCCCACTCCCCCTGCTTGTGTTCCCTCTCTCGCTGTGTCTCTCTCTGTCAAATAAATAAATAAAATCTTTAAAAAAATAAAATAAAATAAAATTCTTTAAAAATAAATAAATAAATATCTGGACTCCACCCCACTTGAGGTGGCCAAAGAAAGTGTTGGGAGGGACAGCAGCCTCCTTCCGTCCCTCCTTCCCACCTTGGCCTTGGCCCAGAGCCCCGTTTCAAGCCCCAGGGCCCCGCTCTGGTTCCAACCCCACCCCACCCCCCACTGCCCAGGTTCCATCCTCAGCACCCTTCCTCTGTCCTTGCCTATTCCTTTCTCTGCTCCTTGGGCCCCAGCCCCTGACTTCTGGCCCCTCATTCTCCCCAACCTTGTCTGGTTCCTGTCCCAGCCTCCTCACTATTGCCCATGGGGTCACTCTAGGTGCCCAGCAGGTGAGTGAGCAGGGCAGGCAGCCCCTCCCGTGGCGTATTCATGCACAGCCTGGCCCAGGAGGTCAGCTGCTGTGTGGTTCTGATCCAGGGCCACAGCTTAGGAGGCGGTGGTCTCCACCTGAGAATCACAGACCTGTACAACTAAGTTTTCCCCTGGGATGGAGCAGATAGGAACATGGGAACATTGAGAAGAGGCAATGATGGGATGGGGTGGTTACTTCAGGCATCTGTTCCTCGGGGCATCCTTCGATCCATCCATCCATTGAAAGCCCTAAACATGCCAGGCACTGGGACTCTATGGAGATGAGTAAGACATGGTTCTGCCTTCAAGGTGATTACAACCTGTAGGCACAGACAAAAGTACAGTGTGGGGAGGGCTATGCCAAAGAGAAGCCCTGGATGGCAGGGGCCCCCTGACATAGGTGGGGGGGATGCAGCAGAGCACAGGAGGCCTTGGGGAGCATTCACTCAGACTATCCACACAGTAGACTCCTCCCCCTGCATGTGGACTTGCAGTTCAGGGAACCAGAAGTGAGGAGATGAGGCAGGGTCTGAGTGGCTGGGGGTCGCTGGCACCCCCAGGCAGAGCCCAGAGAAGTCTCTTCTGCCCTCACATCTCTAATTTCTGGTTCCCATTCCCAGACCCCAGCCAGACCTTCTGGCCATCCACACACACACCTCTCTTGGCAACAACCTTGATCTTCACTGCCCTGGGCTCTCTCCTGGACATTAGCTTCCCTCTGAGCATTCCCGACTCCAGCACCCCTCACCTGGCAGCCCACATCAGACTTTGTCACCTCCTGCGGTGACAAATGCCTCCCAGTGTTTTGAAGTCCCTGGAAAAGGAGAAGCAGGCTTCGGGCTCAGACCCCTCCTTTCGACCCATCCTTTCCCTTGACCAGCAGGTGCCTCCTGTTGGCCAAACTGGGCATGGGGGCAGCCTTGACCACTGCCCCCAGCAGGACCCCATGTCGGGCCTGGGCCTGGAGAGGGAGCAATTGGTGAGAAAGAAAGAAAGAGGGGAGACGCCTGGGAAGACCAAAGGAAGATGGGAAAAAGGGTCCACCTGTGGAGTTGGAGGGCTGGGCCTGCCCTAAGAGGATAAGGGAAGCTGAGGGGGGTGGGGCAGGGCTGTCTTCAGGAAGGCCAGCGGCAAAGGAAGATGTGACTCCAAATGACTCTGAGTTCCCCAGTTGTACTCCACCTCCACCTGCTTGCCCCCAAATACAAACTCTTTGGCGCCCTCTGTCTGATCTCCAACTTCTCTTCGAGGGCCTTGGGGTTAAAGAGCTTAACGGGCCTGCTAGGAGATCCAGCAGGATAATTATAGGGTTTCGAGCCTGGTGTGCAAGAGGATGGTAATTACACAGTGAGGTCCTCTCTGGGGGCTTCAGGCTTTGTGGGCAGAGACCTGGGAGGGGTCCATTCCACTAACATTCCAGCCCCAGCCCAGAATAGCCTCCCCATACCACATTCCCAGAGGCTCAGGCTGGGAGGGCAGGAGAAGGGGGAAGCAAGCCTGGTAGGGAAGCCCCTCAGCAACTTCCACTCAGCAGCTTCGCAATGACCCCAGCCCCTCCTCTCCTTGGAAAGACCAGTGGTGCCAGGGAATGAACCACTGATCCTAAAAATAGGGGCTTTAGGAGGAAAAAGAAGAGATGGCATTAGGGATCCTGAGTTGCTGCCCATTGACCCACCTCTGATGGACAGCGCAGTTTAAGTGTGCGGGATAGTCTGCGGCCTAGGGATGCAGGGTAACAGGAGTCCCTCCTCCTTACAGAGGTTCTCCAGTTCTGGTGTCTGCTCTGAGAGTGGCCCCGGGGTCTCTGGCCTTGAACCCTGGCGCCCAGCTCCCAAGAGCTACAGTTCCCTGTAGGATGGCACAGACCCTCTACCGGAGGCTACACAAGCCCCTCTTTCCTGCAGTAGCTCCTGAAACCTCATTCCCTCCCTCTGGGACACCTCCTGCTTCTCTCCAGGCACGACTCGCTGTCTTCCAACCCTAAGGCTTTCCCTTAGGCCCCGACCCACATTTGCTGTGAACCAGTCAGGACCTTGAAGGAGGCGGGCCTTGCAGGTTGCCTGGGTAACGCCGGAGAGGGGGACCCCTGGCAGGAAGACAGTTGCCAGGGAGACCAGGACAGTGGGCGGGGCCCCAACCCCTGGTTAGCCTGTATTGGGATGAGTAAAGAGCTAAAGGTCCAGATCTCTCCCAGCTCCTTTTCCGTGAAGCCTGCAGGGCACCCACCTGGGAACTAGGTCTAGGGCAGCTGGAAGTCTGAAGCTCCCGAAAGAGACCTCCCAGGGGTTTATTAGTTCCTGCAACTCAGGGGAACCCAACAGTAACCAAACCTGAGGGAACTAAGGAAAGAAGCAAGATGTAGGAGGGGCTGGAGAGAGGAACAAGGCTTAATGCATTATGATATAGAACTTCTTGGACTAGAAATCTAAAGTGAAAATATGCAAAGTATGCAAAACAAAACAGTTTTAGTCCCACCTCCAAGAAGCTAAAATTCCAGATTCTACCACCAGATGGCAGTCTTGCTCACTCATTGGATTAAGCCCAGTCCTGGAACTGGTGGGGACCAAGCCAGGAGGTGGAAATCCTTTCCTGTCTCACACGTTGCTCCTGACTCTTGCTTTCTGGCATTTGGCAGACACCCATAACTCCTCATGGCCATAAATACCCAGTTTTCTCTCCCCAACCCGGCTCTGACCAGATCCAGTTAACAGAGTTCATTCATTCTTCATTCAAAGGAGCTAAGGAACACTTTGGTGGAAAAATTTCCTGCTCTCTTGGGTCCCACTCTCAGTGTAAGGTGATAAATGGGGGTAATAGTAATGACTAATAACTCATTTAGAAATGTGTGTCAGAGGGCGCCTGGGTGGCTCAGTTGGTTAAGCGACTGCCTTCGGCTCAGGTCATGATCCTGGAGTCCCGGGATCGAGTCCATCGGGCTCCCTGCTCGGCGGGGAGTCTGCTTCTCCCTCTGACCCTCCTCCCTCTCATGCTCTCTGTCTCTCATTCTCTCTGTCTCAAATAAATAAATAAAATCTTAAAAAAAAAAGAAAGAAAGAAAGAAATCTGTGTCAGAAAAAAAAAGAATTGTGGGTCAGGCAGTTAATCCTCATAACCTTATGAAATAGCTACAATATTGTCATCCCCATCTTAAGGATAAGGAGTCTGAGGCATAAAGAGCCAAGTTCACACTGCCAGAAAGGTGGGAGGGCTGGACCTTGAACCCAGTCAGCCTAGTTCTAGTCTAGAAGCTATGTGAGAGTAACTTGCTCCCGAAACCTCATGCACACAGAATGGTGCAGATGTAGCGAGGAAGAGCATCTACTCTCGGCTTGGGAGTCAGCAACGAACTCCTGGAAGACACATGTCTAAAATCTGGTTATACTGAGACCTGAAGAAAGAATAAATTTGGCCAAGAGACTGGGGAGTGGGGGCAGTGGAGGTAGGAAGGGGAGTTGTTCTAGGAAGAGGAAACAACTTATGCAAAGATTCAGAGATGATCAAGAGAAAGAAGGTGAAGTCTACCTCCAGGTTTCTGGCCTGGATGCTTGTCATGGGGGCACATCTTGGGGGGAGAGGAGTTATCTAATTATCATATTTAACCCATGATGTTTGAGGTGCCTTGGGACATCCAGATGGAAATATCAAGGAGGCATCTGGCTTGGAGTTTTGGCTGTTACCGTTTATCTAGTGTCCTGTCCAGTCTAAATGTTTCCAGAGGAAATTTATCTTTGCATCCCTCATAGACCTACCAGTAGAAACATGCTTGGTGAGAAAGTGAAGGCTGGGCTACCTTCTCTGAGGAAGGAGAAGGAGGTGACACCACCTCGGCTCTCCAGGAGTTTGCCATTTTACTGAGGAAATGACATCAGAGAAATATTTTGGAGAACGGACTATGCCAGAATATGTGATAAAGGCAATCACTAGTCTAAGAAATCAGAAAGGAAAGAAGAGAATCATGAAGAAAGAGCACATGAAGGCCACTATTGATTACTTTGTAATCCTCACAACTAGTTGAGGGACAGTGTGATACTCGTTTTATAGATGAAGAAAGTTGATGAAATGTTGAGATGCCCATGTCTTGGTCCAAAACAAGGGAGAGAACCAGCTGTCTACATGTATTGCATTCTGCTGCGGTCTTCGTGTCTGTTCTCCACGGAAATGTTCATCTCTTCAAAGCTCCCTAGCCTGCCTCACCCAACCTTCCTGCCTCACACTTGGACCTCCAGTTTCTTTCCTCATTTCACCACAGCTCCCCAGCCCAACTTTGTCCTTGTACCTGGTGTTCCATAAAGCCATTTTAAGACATTCTCTTGGGCTGTAATCCAGAGATGAAACTGGTGTCTCTTTATTCTGCCTGAGAAGCCCAATAACGTTCATCTCTTTACTCAGTAAACATCGTGTGTACCAGGAAAAGAGCAAGACCTGATCCTCTCAAACATTTTCTTTCTTTCTTTTTTTTAAGATTTTATTTATTTATTTGACAGAGGGAGCGCGCATAAGCAGGGGGGGCAGCAGGGAGAGGGAGAAGCAGGCTCCCCGCTGAGCAGAGAGCCAATGGACCCAATCCCAGGACTGGAGCCAAAGGCAGACACCCAACCGACTGAGCCACCCAGGCACACACACCCCACTCAAACATTTTCAATCTATTGGTTGTCTATTGACCTCCAGGGCTTGGGACTCAAGAAATCAGCCTGGAGAAACTGAGGACTGAGAAGAGGAATCCAGAACCAGAAGTCAAGCACCTGAGGAGCCTTTTAACACTCTTCCACTCTGCCCTCTGGCTGTACCCAGGGTCACGCCTGGAAACTAGGGCTGGTCCCACATCTGGGTTTCTCCCTTTGCAACTTGCTGTCCCCAACTCAGACATCTCTCTCATTCCCACCCCTGCAATTACAAGAGCCTTCTCAGACTTCCAAGACCCTGCAGATGCAACAGTATAACTAGGAATTCAGAGGTCCAGATTCCTCTGCAAGCACAGCGGTCTCCAGCCTGCTTCCTCCCACCCCACCCCCGCCCAGTGGCCCCTTGCTTCTGCCTTTTCCAGCTTGCTGACTCTCTATCCCTCAAGACTTGCTCTTGTCTCAGGGCTTCCCACCACTTCCCCACCTGCTCAGATTATCTCTGGCCTCTTTGTCTCCTGGTCTCCCTTGCTAGCCCCCATGTCCCATCCTTCCATCCATCTCACTGTTCCTGAGCTCCCCATGAGCCCAGCTTGATGCTGCCCTCCATGGCTTCTTTAAACATTTCCTTTGGGCTACCTCCAGTAGCTGGGGCTCCTCTGGGCTCACATTCCCCACCACCTCCCCCTCAGGCTCTCCATACTCCCACCAAGGCTGACCCTGTCACCGTGCTGTCTTTCCTCTCCTCAAAACTCTCTGTCTTCTCATCTCTGCCTTCCCCTGATCCTCTGTGTCTGCCTCCTCAGGGGCTCCCTCGGCATCTCCCAAGCCTCTCCCTCTTGATTTCTCTCCCTCTCTCTCTTTCCCAGGACTCTGGTCTTTGTGCCATCAGTTTCTCTGTCCCTGTTCCCATCTCTCTGCACCCCTGACTCTTGTGGTCAGGCTCTGTGGACTTCCATCCCTTCCTTCGGTCTAGCCATACATCTCTTCCCCCTGTGGTCTCTCTCCCCTGTCTTTGTCCCTGATTCTCCCCCTCTAATTCTCCCACTAGTTTATACCAGTCTCTTTGCCTCTCTGTCTCTGTCTCCAGCTAAGTCTCTCCTCTGTCTTCTCCCGTCTGACTCTCTCTTATCCCCCTTTGTCTCTCTCTCTCTCCTCTTCCTCCTGCTTTACCTATCTCTGTGTCTGATCTGTCTCCTGCCCCTTTATCTATCTCTCTGTCTCTCCTTGGGCTCTCTGACTCTGACTTTCTCTATCTCTCCTTTCCTCTCCCTCACCCCAGTATCTCTTCATCTCTCTCTGCCCTCGCTCCCTCCCTCTCTCTCTCTCTTTTCCTCGGCTCTCTCCGGCTCCCTCTCTCGCCTCGGATGACAGCGCTGCCTCTTTTGTTGGCTCCGCAGCCAATCGCGGCCGCTGACGACACGGGGGCCGGGGCTATAAAGGGCCTGGCCCGGGCTCGGGCCCCCCCAGCCGCCCGCCCCGGCCGCCCGCCCGCCCCGCCCGCGCGCCCGCCGCCCCCGGCCCCCCCGGCTCCCCCTCGGCCGGGCAGCCCCCAATCCCGCGCCGCCCGGACCCCCTCCTCCTCCTCCCTTCTCCCTCCGCCCCCTCCCTGCGGGACTCCGGCGTCCCCGCCCCCCAGTCCTCCCTCCCCTCCCCTCCAGCATGGTGCTCGCGGCCCCGCTGCTGCTGGGCTTCCTGCTCCTCGCCCTGGAGCTGCGGCCCCGGGGGGAGGCGGCCGAGGGCCCCGCGGCGGCGGCGGCGGCGGCGGCGGCGGCGGCGGGGGCCGGGGGGGAGCGCTCGAGCCGGCCGGCCCCGTCCGTGGCGCCGGAGCCCGACGGCTGCCCCGTGTGCGTGTGGCGGCAGCACAGCCGCGAGCTGCGCCTGGAGAGCATCAAGTCGCAGATCCTGAGCAAACTGCGGCTCAAGGAGGCGCCCAACATCAGCCGCGAGGTGGTGAAGCAGCTGCTGCCCAAGGCGCCGCCGCTGCAGCAGATCCTGGACCTGCACGACTTCCAGGGCGACGCGCTGCAGCCCGAGGACTTCCTGGAGGAGGACGAGTACCACGCCACCACGGAGACTGTCATTAGCATGGCCCAGGAGAGTAAGTGGGCGGCGGGGCGCGAGCAGTGGGGTGCTGGCTCGGGCTCCGGGAAAGTGAGCGCCTCCCGCTCCGAAGCGGGGCGCTCCCGGCTGCTCCGGCCCAGAAGCCTTTTCTGCGAAAACTTGACGGATTGGGGGGCGGGGGCTGCTCCATAGAAGTTTTTCGAGCGGTGGAGACGGGCTGCGGAGTTGTGTGCACACTCCGTTCCCCGAGATGGGAGGGCAAACGGAGAGGGTTTCGAGATACCGCCTCCCACCCCGGGCATGCAAAAAAGACCCGTTTCGGGGAGTGTGGGGAAGCTGGAGCCCATTCGCAGCGGAGTGGAAAGGGCAGCAACTCAGTCCTGAAGGGCCATGGAGGAGAGGCTGGAGAACAGAATCGGGACGCTTCGGGACGCCCCCGCCCCCCCAGTCCCAGGCGGGCTGCAGAGCTCTCTGCTCCCAGTGGCCTTGGCACCAACTCTCCACCCCTTCCACCTCCGCTCCGCAACGCGCCCACCGGGCTGCAGAGAGCTGAGTGCTCTTCTCCCTCCAGCAGGAATGAGGTCCCTCCCACAGTCCGGTGTCTCTCCTGGCAGCCCAGCGGGCACCCATTTCACCAGAGCCCTTCTGACACCCGGTCTCCCAAAGGGCTGGGAAAGCTGTGCCTTCTCGGTACTGACCGGGCTCACAGAACTCAACTCCATTGCGCTGGGGCTAAGGGCACCCGTTTGGCTACTCAAAGCTTATCATTCCTTTCCTTATTCACCCGCCCCTACTCAAAACTGGACTTGAGGAGAGAGGGAGACCTAGGGAGAAAAAGAAAGAAATAGATAAGGAGGGAGGGGGAACCCAGGCATTCAAGCCCCTGGCCAAACGGAAGATGAACATGTTAATAGACTTGAGCTGCTTTGAAATTTTATGGCCTGGAAAATCCAGGCCAACACCCCCCCACCCCACCCCCAGCTCTCCCTAGGGTCAGATGACTCCCTTTTCCCCTCCCCCACTGAGGTCCCTTCACCCCTTCCCGGCTCCAACTCCAGGGAACCAGGCCCTCTCTTATTCCCTAGTGGTTTGGCAAAGTCGCTCCCCCCCACAATAGTTCAGTTTTATGGCTCTGAACAGAAGAGGGGGGGGGACTGGTTTATTGGCAGATGGGTCATAAAAAGCTGGGGGCTGAGGTGGACTCCTAGTGGCCCACCCCCATGGGAGAGGCACAGGAACCCAGGTGTGCATCTGGGAGGCTGAGTGCCTCCTACTGCCACCAGTTTTTCTGCAGACCCTAAAGGCACAATACTTGGCCAGGCTTATAAAGAAAAGAAAACCCCAAGGACTAGGAAACTTGCTGAGGGTGGTGGTGGTTGGTGAAAGCCTGGGATCTGTCTGGGTTCCTCAGTCTCCCTTGTGTTCTTAAGGTTTCTACTTTATAGAAGCTAGGATCAGTCTAAGATTGACTGAGGGCAGGGGTGGGGGTGGGGATTCTATGAAACAGTTGTAGAGGAATTCTGAAGAGTATGCTGGAAGAAGATGAAGGGTACAGAGGAAAAAGATACTCTGGTCTGTGTGGTATAGTGTGTGTGAGGAGTTTCAGAATTGGTGATGGAGCTGTAGACTTCCCCTTGCCTCCTTCTATCCTTAGCATCCCTTAACGAACCGGCTTGAGCCCAGAGTTAGTCCTCATAATGGGGATGCAGGGAGTGAATACACTCTGCGTGCATGGATCGGACAGTGCAGGTTAGGCTGGGGGGGGGGACCAGGAAGGACACCAGTAGGTGGGGTTCTACCCAAACTTCCGCCCTCATTCTACTTCAGGACTTGGATAACTAGGGAACTGGGTCTCCAGCCAGGTATTGTACGTCCCCTTTAAGAGCCAAGCTGAGCTCTTTTGAGAGGGAGGGGGAGCGGAGGGGAGGGGAGGGAGAGAGGGGAAAAGGAAAAAGAGACTTTTATAGTCTAATCCCCAGGGACCCGCTTTAATAAGAGACTTGTGCTCTGCTAATCGGGGGAGGTGTTTGTCAGCAGAGATGGCCTCCGCTCCCCTCCCCCTTCCTCCCCTCCCCCAGCACTCAGCCCTGGACCCCAGCCCCCACCTCTCCTAGGCTGCAGTGCCTGCCCTAGTTCCCTCCACCCTCTCGGGCTCTCCCACCCCAGCCTTCATCCTGGGAACCCAGCCCCCTTGCCCTTCTGGGAGCCAAGCCCAGCCCCTCAGTTTCTCTCTCCTCTCCTACACCAAGAGGCCCCTGCCCTCTCAGCCCAACCTCCTGCCCCTAGGCCTTCCAGCCTGGGTAAGGAGAGTGGGGGGGGGGGGCGCGGTGGAGGAGGAGGTGGTGAGCTGGGAGGGGGTTGGGCTTTTGCTGAAAATAGTGCAATGACCTCTCTCCAGACCAGCACCGCCTACTAAACCTGACCTGCTGCCTGCCACCAACCCGATCAATCCAACACAGATGTGGCTCCTTCCCCTCCCCTTGGGAGCTGGGCCTATATCTGTGTGTTGGGGACTCTCCAGCCTCTTGTTTTCCTCTGTGGCACTACCTGCTTCTTCTTTGTTCCTCTCTCTGTATCTTTCTACCCTTTCTCTTTACCCCACCAGGCTTAGCTACCTTCCTCCTTTCACTTTTTAGCCTCCAACCACTCCTTTCACATTCCCCCTTCTCTCCCAGTGTTCAACTCCCAAGCTTATTTCTTTTCCCCCTACCATGATCTTCCTCTCTCCCTTCCTTCTCTTCCAGTTCTCTTGACTATCTCTTCCAACCTGCCTTCATCACTAACAGTCTCTTCTCTGTTCTTATCTCCCTCACCACCTCCAGTCTCTCTCCTGTCTCTTCCCCTTTCTTTTTCCATCCATCTTGGCCCCTTCTAGTACCAACTGTCCCCACATCCCCTGGGAGAGAAGTGTATGCTGATTCCCTGGGGTAGGGATGGGGGACTCCGAAGAAACCGAAGACTTGGGCCCTAGTGCCCAATCCCTTATCTCTAAACCTTGGGTCAGCTTAGGTAGGGAGTATGCTTAGAGCTTACAAACCTAACAATAAAGCAGAATTTATTGAGAAGCTACTACTATTTTCATTCTTTATTTAGTGCTCAGCACTCCTATAAAACAAGAATTATTATCTGTATCACTGAGAAGTTTGGTGGGAAAGGTCAGATACAGGTTAATGAGGAGTCCAGCAGTGATTGAACCCACTTTGTAGTCAAAGAACAGTGTTTAGATTCCAGAAAGAACTTTTAGGCTCTTGCCTGTATATTTTAAGATTTGGAGCTTAGGTAGTTCATTCAGCATGCATTTACTAAACACTGTTTGGTAATATGCGAGGCACTAAAGCTATAATGGTGAGCAGAACAGACACGTATTGACAAGTCTCCACCCTCGTGGAGATTAGTAGCTAATAATGAAGACAGGTGGGAAAATAAGACAACCCTATGAAATTAGGCACAGTAACCCCATCTCACCGGCAGCTTCCCTGCCCCAGCTACTCTCCTAATCTCTGAATCTCTACTCCCTGAATCCTCCCTCATTGTACCAGCATTGCAGCTCCAGCAGAATAACTGGGAGGACTACCAGTGCCCTGGGACCTCAGAGAAGAACCAAGGGAAAGGAAGCTACCAGAGGAAATTTGTGTCTCATTCCTGAATATATGAAGATCATTGAGCACTTGCCTCCTCATCTCACTTGGAGGATCCTCCTTCTTCTGGGGTGGGGGAGTGCTGATGGGAGACAACAGATGCTAAGTCCTCCATGATTATACAGAACTCAAGACCTGGCATGATACATAAGGGCCTGGACTTCCTGATCATACTTACATAGCTCTGGGAGCTCATTCCTGACTCTTGTTCTCTCAGTCTATTTAGAGTGAAAATGGATATTCCTATCCAATGGAAACATGATTTAGGGCCTTTCCAACTGACTTAAGAGATTAGAAAGGGGAACCCAGAGGAGCTGAAATGGAAGCAGAGGCAGATGCTGAGAATCAGCCTTTTGACCCAAGAAGGGTCAATTTCTGGTCCAGAACAAGATGTACCGGGCCAAAATGTAAAGTTGGGATGTTAAACCTTTGTAAAGACTTACTGGCACTAGACTGAGAAACCAAAGGAAGCACAGGGGAGAAAAGAAGACATTGCAGTTGATCTGATATGTTGAATTTTATTTCTGAAGCTTTGGGCAATAGGAGTAAACAAAATGGAGGTAGTTTTTCCCTTCCTTAAAAATTGAGGCAATAGGGTGCCTGGGTGGCTCAGTTGGTTGAGCGACTGCCTTCGGCTCAGGTCATGATCCCGGGGTCCTGGGATCGAGTCCCGCATCGGGCTCCCGGCTCGGCGGGGAGCCTGCTTCTCCCTCTGACCCTATCCCCTCTCATGCTGTTTCTCTCTCTCTCTCTCTCTCAAATAAATAAATTAAAAATTAAAAAAAAATTTAAAAAAAAGGATTACGTTTAAAAAAAAAATTGAGGCAATAATGGTGATGAGGAGGAGGAAACAGCGAGGAAACTTGTTCTCAGGTTCAAGGGTCTGGAGAGTCAGATGCACAAGAGTCAGCACTTGAGTTGATCAATTCTTCTGAGTGTATTGTTTCCGGCAGGAATGGTGCAAGAAGCCTAGATCTGAATTCTGGTTTACCTCATGGAATACATTTAGCCCCTGCTCCCTATCTGGACCCTGGTTATCCACTCTTGAGATCATCTGGTTGGGAATGGGGGCTGTACCAAGGCTCCCACCTGGCCACCATACAAAACAGGGCAGGCAAAACAAGGCGACCCGAGAACAGCAGGTGTGACGAGGTTTGGCTTCTATGAAGAGCATCCAAGTTCTAAAAACTTTGGAGCCCTCCATGCTGGGGGAATGGTAGGCTGCATGTGGGAGGGGATATCCCTAATAACTCTCTGGGCAGGTTATCTGGTATGGGGGGTGCTATGTATTAGGACAAATGGACTAAGGAATGGATGCAGATCAGAAAGGCCTAATAGAGACATCATCCTATAGGGAGAGGAGGCACTGTCTGAGTACCAGTGACACAGTGGTCAACAAGACAGACACAAGAGAAGGGTAAAGAACTGGAAAACTCAGGCTGAATCGTCCAAGTTGCCAGTGCCACTTGTCACAATGTCAGAATGCTGCTGACGCCCTTCACAAACACCCTTTGCTGATGCTGTGCCCCCTTCTCTCTTATCAGCGGACCCTGCAGTGCAGACAGATGGCAGCCCTCTCTGCTGCCATTTCCACTTCAGCCCCAAGGTGATGTTCACAAAGGTACTGAAGGCCCAGCTGTGGGTGTATCTACGGCCGGTGCCCCGCCCAGCCACAGTCTACCTGCAGATCTTGCGACTGAAACCCCTAACTGGGGAAGGGACTGCAGGGGGAGGGGGCGGAGGCCGGCGTCACATCCGTATCCGCTCACTCAAGATTGAGCTGCACTCACGCTCAGGCCACTGGCAGAGCATCGACTTCAAGCAAGTGCTACACAGCTGGTTCCGACAGCCACAGAGCAACTGGGGCATCGAGATCAACGCCTTTGATCCCAGTGGCACAGACCTGGCTGTCACCTCCCTGGGGCCGGGAGCTGAGGGGCTGGTGAGCAGGGAGCCTGAGATGGTGGCAGATATGTGTAACCTGGCCCTGAGGAGGTGGGATGTTAGGAGAAGGTAGATCAGGAATGAGAAGGGGCCAGGCACCAGCCTTATTTCTAGGGGCCAGAAGCTGATTCTAGAGGAGCAGTTTTTGGGGGGCGGGTAGGGTGGGGAGTGGCAGCTATCATTTTTCAGATACAAGCCAGGCAACAGCTAGAAACTGGATTTGGGGTGGTGTTAATGGGAGATCCACGAAAACACAAAAATGGGCTGTTGCTCATAGGGGGCTGATCAGGGTCAGGTTGCCAGGAGAGAATTAGAGGTGAGTTGAAGGAGATAGCTAGCTTGCGAAAAAAGTAGGCAGAAGATAGGGCTGGGTATAGGAGCAAGGGAAAAGCTGAGAAGGCAATGGTCTCTGTTCTGATGCCCCTGTTGAGGGGTAGATGAGAAAGGAAAGGGAGTAGCACTCTTCAGGGCTCTATTACATCTCTTTCTCCTCTCCCTCACCCCCAGCATCCTTTCATGGAGCTTCGGGTCCTAGAGAACACAAAACGGTCCCGGCGGAACCTGGGCCTGGACTGCGATGAGCACTCGAGTGAGTCCCGCTGCTGCCGATACCCCCTCACAGTGGACTTTGAGGCTTTTGGCTGGGACTGGATCATTGCGCCTAAACGATACAAGGCCAACTACTGCTCCGGCCAGTGCGAGTACATGTTCATGCAAAAGTATCCGCACACCCACTTGGTGCAACAGGCTAATCCAAGAGGCTCTGCTGGGCCCTGCTGTACTCCCACCAAGATGTCCCCAATCAACATGCTCTACTTCAATGACAAGCAGCAGATTATCTACGGCAAGATCCCTGGCATGGTGGTGGATCGCTGTGGCTGCTCCTAAGGTGGGGGACAGAGGATGCCTCCCCCATAGACCCTACCCCTAGACCCCCAGCCCTGACCTCCCTACCCCCAGGCCCTAGAGCTCCTTCCACCTCTTCCCATGAACATCACACCTTGTTCCCTGCCCAAGCAGTGTGCAATACAACAGAGGGAGGCAGGTGGGGACTGATGGGTGAGGGGTTTGGGGAACAGGGGGAAGAGGGGGCATGGTCAGGTGGGGAGTGTTTGAGGTTTGCAGGTGAGAAGGTTTGGCAAGAAGACAGAGAGACGTAGAGACAGAGGTAGAGCAGAGGGATAGAGACAGAGGATCAAAAAGAGCAGCAGTGAGAAGGCAAAGGGAGAGAGAGGCAGAAGAGACAGAGACCAGGCAGAGATAAACGATGAGAAAGAGGCTGAAATGGAGTAATAAGAGAAAGCCCCACACCCAGCCTCCTTTCTCCCACTGGCAAGGTGAGGGGCTTGGTATGGTTTGGGGAGATCCCCTGACTACCATTCTCAGTAGGAGGAAATCAAAAATCCATTCTTAGCTTCTTCCCTTTCTCCCTCCAACAGTGGCCAGGGAAGGGAAGTGAGGGCAGGGGCAAAAGTAAGGATTTGGGAATTTTATTTATTTATTTATTGTGATTTTTCATTTTTTGGTATTTGGCTTTACTGAAATAGAAGGGCCCCTGTCCACTGTGCCCCATTTCTCCCTTATTCCCCAAAGCCCTGTTCTCCCTCAATACCCACCTACTTAAGCACTTGTATAAAGCCTCCAGGGTTGGGAATGGGAGCAGAGGGCAAGAGGGCTAACACATGAAAGTTTCCAACCCATAATCACCCAACTTGACCTTCCTGAGCCAAATGGGTTGAACTGAATTCCAGCAGTCACAGAAACAGTACGAGGTTAGGGTTTAGGAGCTGGGGGTGGAGGGAAGGGGAGGGGAGGGCCCTCAACATCCAGGATCTATATGAGAGCCACTAAACTAACCCTCAGATCCACCCTCATAGTCCTGAGTTATTTAGCCAGAGGGTGTGGCCCACATATGCCCAAATTCCCCCCAGCCAAGAGAGAGACCAAAGAGCCTGTGGAATACCCCTACTCCCAGCCTCTATCTTCAGGTCAATAAAAAGAGTATAGAGATCCCAGAGTCCTAGGTCTGGGAAGGGTTAGGAGGGGTGAAGAAAGGAGTAGTAAGGAGATTGAAGGTTACAGAGCATTTGAATCCAAATCACTGCTCTGGGCTAGGGAATAGAGCCAGCAGACCAAGATGGAAGGGATTCCGGAGGGGGGACATTTTAGTTCCCCCAACCCCAAAGCTCAGGGTGGAAGGGGGGAGAACAAGGGAGCAGAGTGTCTATAATTATTTTTATCTTTTATTTTTGGAATCTAGCAGTACCTGGCAGCAGGGAGGGGACAATACAGTGGGGAAGGGAAAAGCATCTGACAAGGCCAGTTAGAGCAGAGGATTGGAAGGATGGAGACTCCCTGGTTTGGAAGGCTAGGAAGCAGGCAGGGACTGGTCGCCACTCCCAGTTACTAGCTGGGCCTATTCATTCCTCCCACAATCCTGACCCACCATCCTCTGGACTCACTGTGCCTCAGTTTCTTCCCCTCGATGGAATGAGAAATAGCAGCACCCGCCACAGCCAAGAGATGAATTCTGAGCACTTACCACGGGCACTTTATGGACATAAAATACCTCTCGCTGTGGAACAGATAACCAGGGCACCAGAGTAGTGGTGAAGAGATGTGAGGCTTAGAGGAGTCACAGGCTTCAGAGTACAAGTTCCCCTCTGCCTCTCAGACAGACAGTGCCTGAAGCTAAGGAGTTGAGAAATCTCCTGATCCACACCCTATCCATACCTCACCACCAGACCTCTTGGCTCCAGGCAAGAGCCTAGAGAATGTCAAGAGAGGATGTCAAGAGAGTAGGTCCAGAACCTTCAGCAAAACTATCACTCTAAGTAGAGCCAGCAGTTATGGGTCTGACGAAAACAGTACTGAACTAAAGCCTGACCTGGAGAGCTGACCTGGAAGGCTTGTTCTTCCCAAGAGATGACTCTCCTGTCTGGCCCAGATGGTGGAAGGGGCAAAGGTATCTGACCACCCTTGGGAAGGTGATGTTGGTGAGCTTTAGTATCTTCTTCCCATTCCCATAGTGAAAAGTGAGATGAGGTATTTTGGTACAGGAATGGGCAGGGGCTGTTAAGCTTTTCAACTCGCCTCCCATGTAACAGCTACGCTAACCCCCAGCCTCTCCTCTCTGGCCCTGTTCTTCCATCCTTCTACCCCAACCTTGGAGAACAAGATACACCTGACCATCAACACCATTCACATTTCCTTGGTTGAAGGAGAGGAACAGAGAAGAACAGAAGATGCCTCCTCCAAGATCAAATGCTCATGTCTCTTGATCTTGGCACAGGGTGGGGGTTGGACAATAGACATCAGGTGACTTCCCTCTACAAATTCTAGAGAGCTGGAGCATTAGACTTGGGGGACACTTACAATATGCCCCTTTAACACCGCCAAATAAAGACCTTTGTGTGGGGGGGGGAAGGGTCTTTTTCTTCTGAACATAAATTATGAGTTGAAGTCTCATTCCCTTGGTCCTCCTCACCCCCAAAGAGGCATGGGGTAAAGAGGCTTGGGGGCACAGTCCAGCAACCTAGTGGGAATTAGCAACCCTTCTCCCACGTTATGATGTGTGTGGACCTGGCCAGTGCCCCTCTGATCATAGGTAGTGTAATTATTATTTACTTTGTGTATTTGTTACACCATGTGTGTGATTGCCTTTGTTTGTTAAGGGTGACTGAGGAGTATGGGGGTGACAGGGGCACTGGAATGCCGGGAAAGGACTTCTTCACTGAGATCAAGGCTTCCTGGAGGGAACCATTGCAAAAAGGCCATCAGGCAGTTTTCAAGTTATGTGACAGAGGGCAAAGATGGCCATAGGGTGCTCTGAGTTTTGGGATGGTCACATGACACAATCCAGCACTTGAACCTGAAAAAAAATAATAAATAAAAGCAGTCAAAGAGTTTAGAATTCAGTGATGAACTCTTCTCCCTAATCAAGCACCACATTTACACCTTGGAGACCAGAACAAAAGAGGATCTGAGAAAGGATGAAACCTTGTGCTCAAGGAATAAGAACATGGGGCTCTTTGGAGCAAGAAAAAAACACTAGGGGCATATGGAATGAGGGTGAGGACATACAGTCCAAGGGAGGATGGGCAGAGAATGGGAAAGGGAAGGGACCTAGAACAACTCTTCTCTGGAAAACTTGATCCAAAACAGTCCCAAAGATTACCAAAATCCTCTCCCAGCCTTCACATAACAGAAGATCTAAAATTTCTCTTAAGATAATCCAGCTAATGTCAGTCCCATTCTTCCATAGTTCCCTGATCTGTTTCCTTAACTAAGTTTCACCAAAATCCACAAACCAAACCAACATAGCCATTCAAATTGTAAATGTACCAAGATGGTTAGGCATCTCAAATAGTCTTTGATTTCACCATAAAAATGTCTCCCGTGTACCTAAAACAAAAGAATCTTGCCTAACTCACATTTGAAAAAGAACAAGGACAGCTCTTGTCACATTGACCTGATCCATAATGGGGGCCAGGGCCACTGCTGGGTCAGTGTGCCACCATACTCTCCCTGTCCTATCAGTTCTGTCAGTAGACTGACCCCACCGCAGACCAACTACAAGAGTGAGGTTGAGGGAAGATAAAAGTGCTACATATGGTATCTTCCCAAAGAATTTTTATCCACACCTACTCCTAGCTTTTGGCTTGAGCTAAAAATAGGTTTTCTCCCTCACTGCTCATTGTTTCCTATGTTGAAAGGATACCCAGAAGAGATTGCCAGATGACTTTTATCCCTAAACAACCTCCAACCCGATGCATGAGTAGCTAGCTATCCTATACTGTTCCTTGGCCTGTTTGTTGGATGTCAGGGCCCCAAGCAAAGAACCAGCAGGCAATAGCATTTACAGCTTCTGATCTGTAGTGAGGCAGAAGCAGGGAAGTCAATGCCCCAGGCTACAAGGTCAGCTTTCCTGCCTATGAGGTAGGATAACCGAGCAACTGGGACTCCCACCTCTTCCCACTCTCAGAACCCCTAAATGCACCTATACATGCAGTGCCCCAACACGTTCAAATGAGTCCACTCAGTTCCCTCCCTACCCTCTAGCTGGAACCTACTCAGGGAAAAGAAGTATTTCCACTGTAAATCACCTAGTAAAAGAGCTTACTGAATGATTACTATGCAAACTATGGTAAGCAAATTGTGCTGAATATATAATCTATTATCAATTCTCAGAGCAACCTTCACAATAGGGTCACTTGCTATTGGTACTGGAAAGAGTCATGGAATGATCTGCCCAGTCTCAGAGCCAGCAGAGCTAGATCTTAGAACGAATTACACCTAAGTACTACACAATATTCTACTCTATTAATAGTAATCTAAGAAGCTGAAAAACTAAAGGCAAGGAAAGCAAAGGACAAGAAAAGAAATAAAGAGACAGCTGGGATCCACCTTGGGCACAAAGGGTCTGCAAAGGTGTGAAACCTGCCATTATTTTTCAATCCCTCTGAAACGAAAAACAAGAATGTGGACATGTAGCAAGAAGGGGAGGTTACATTTTAGCGGATTTCAATAATCAGAGGGAACAACATTGTCTGTCAGAGGTCCACATGAAAGAGAATAGAGAAAAAGTTATTCTCCCTTATATAAGTTCCTTCCTTCCCCCTCATCTGTTTCTCATGTCAGACATGGCAATAGGACTCAACCCTGAGAAGTCCTGCTCTTATTCACATCTTCCTTCCTATAGCTCTCACCCCTACAAAAGCTTCTAGTGTTGTATATTCAAAAGTTCCCAGGAGTTGGGGTAGGGGGAAGGGCAATTTAGAGTGATGGTGGAGAAAAAGAAACCGATCCCATGGTTCTTAGAGAACCATAAAAAGGTGCAGATTTATAGCTGAGGAAGCTAGTTCCCTCCATATCTTTTATAGACTCCCTCATTAAGAGCTCCCAGGTATGCAGAGAATGTCACAGCTTCAGGACAGGGAAAAGACTGGAGTCAGCTAACTGCATATGAATCCTAGATCAACTACACCAGGGCGACTGGGGGATAGGAAGGAAGGGTACTTGGATCCCAGATAAAGAACTGCAAGCCTGGATGCTTTTAAAGGGACTTACTATTTTAAGACTGAATTAGTAAAAAAAAGACATAGGCACCCTGAACTTTCATGCTCAAAAAGTATGCATGGAATGACTACCATGAGACAGGAAGAGGAAGATTTGGTGATCAGGCTTGGAGGTGAGAGACTTATTGACAGAACAGCTGCTGGAACGGGATGAAAAAAGTTATTTAAAAATCCACAAATTGAGAAAAAATACAGTATCAAAGATTTGGGGTAGTGAGTTGAGTGGGGAAAAGAATGATTAACCTTCAGAAAGAGAATCCTGGGGGAAGGCTGAATTCCCTTCTGGAAGGTTTTAGAAGATAGAGACAAAGTGAAGAAAACTTCTGAAGGACCCAGTGTTCTATTTCTTTACCTATTTCTTATTTTCCCATCCTTGGGTAGAAAACCCTTACTGAATCTCTCTCTCTCAAGCTACAAAACAACTAATTTTCTGTGGCTCTGTTTTCAGAGAGAAGTAAGAGTAGAGAGAGAAAAGTTAGCCTCAAGATCAGGGCCTGGAGAAAAGAAAAGGAAGGCAAACAAAAGAGGCCAGAGGGAAGGGAGGGAAGGAAATGTTTAACCAGTGTTCCCTTTTGTTCACCTCTCCAAAATCAAATTGGGGCAAAATTCACAATAAATGGGCAATCTTTGCATCTGCTCTCCAAGGCACAGTTTTCCTAAAACATCTAAACTTAGGTCCCTGCCCTACTCAGCAACCAAAGAGACTTTGTGGAATGAGATTCTTGTTAGGAAGGGGATCAAACCATTACTTTTCTATTCTATTAATCACAAAACCAGGGAGGTTATAGTAGAAATGGAAATAAGGAATTACACCACAGCAACACAGGATCTGATCAAGGTATCAAAGTCTTCAGGTAAGGTGCCAGGCTCTTAATTCTCAAACAAAAACCAACCTGATACAGATGTCCAGAAATAAAGATTAAGAGGAGAAACCCTACACCAACATACCCAAAAAGAAAAGTAGCATGTCTCAGATCTTGGTGAAACATTAAATGCAAACAGGCAGCCTGCTTGGAGAGAGTCAAACCTTTCTAAGTAGGAGGCTCAGCAAGGAAAACGGATTTTGGTAATATTTAAGAAACGCTGAAACTAAAACTGTATACTTCTGTAATGGAAGAAGACAAACTAGCACAGGACTCGATTAGAAAATAGAAACTGGGGCGCCTGAGTGGCTCAGTTGTTAAGCGTCTGCCTTCGGCTCAGGTCATGATCCCAGGGTCCTGGGATCGAGCCCCACATCAGGCTCCCTGCTTAGGGGGAAGTCTGCTTCTCACTCTCCCACTCCCCCCTACTTGTGCTCCCTCTCTCACGATCTCGCTCTCTGTCAAATAAATAAACAAAATCTTAAAAAAAAAAAAAGAAAAGAAAATAGAAACCTCCAGGGGCACCTGGTTGGTTCAGTCGAAAATCATGCAGCTTTTGATCTCTTGATTTTGGGGTCCTGAGTTTGAGCCCCATGCTAGGTGTAGAGATTACTTACACACACATACACACAAAACTTAAAAAAAAAAAAAAAGTAGAGGCCGCCAGTCCACTGCTCATATTCCCAATGATCTAGACAACAATACTTAACACCTCTAACATCCTGTCATGCTTTGAATCCCTACACTTTCTTCTAGCTCTGAGGTATACCCAGCCCATCTCCCTTCCTGAACTGCACAACCAACAGGGTCCTACATACTGCCTTGGCTGAAACCAGACAGTATCTCACCAGGTCACTCTTGAAAACAGAGCCCTTCTGGATTCCATTCCATAATAGACTAGCAATCATCAGCCCTTATATTTATATCCTTTACACCTAAAACTCAGTGTTCCCCCTATTTTACCCCAATGGGTCATGCCAACCTGCCAAAGCAAAGATTCAGGGTGAAACTTGGCCTCTTCATGGAGGATAAAGAGTATATAAAGATGCCTGTGTGTATGAGAGAAGGGAATAAATAGGCTTAAAGGAATACTCAAATCCTTTTCCTTGTTCTCTTTTCTAAAGAATAAAGGCATTATGGCTAATTCCCTGTAATATTTGTCCCTGAAGCTCCCCTTATCTGGTCTAATCTGGCTCTAAGAACCCAAAGGAGCACCTAATAAAACACATTGTTTTCTTTTCTATTTGTTTTTTATTAACAAGCAAAATAATAATTAAAAAACAACAACAACAACCACCTTAAAGTTGGAACAGCAATGAGTCAAACTGCTGCTGAAGTTCCTGGATGTACCCAGGGTACATGCTCTCTCACTGCGAGGCAGAACCTAGGCACATGACTGTGCATTTAGGTATATATATGACCAAGAAAAGTCAGAGAGTTGGAAACCACTGGAGAACAGAAAGCATTAAGAGCTTTTCATCAGGCAATCCCAAAGCGCTCTGCCCTTTTCCTCTTCTTTGCCTGTGAGAAAGAAGCAAGAAGAAAAAAATTAGATTGCAAGACAACAGTGGCCTGGGTTCCTGGCTGCTTTAATCCAAACTCACATGAACTATCATAAGGTCCAAGAAGGAGGGAAGACACAGGCTTATGCTTGGCAGCCAGAGATTTCATTCCTGAATCTCTCTAGTTATCCAGTTAGAGCTGGGGAGGTTTGGTGGGAAAGAAGGGGAGAAGACTGCAGGGAGTAGGGGGTGGGGGAAGTGGAGGAAGAGAATAATAGTAGATTCCTGAAGGAGAGAGGGCCACTCAGCCTTATATCGAATTAGTCTGGAAACAATGGACTCTTTTTTTTTTTTTTTTAAAGATTTTATTTATTCATTTGAGACACAGAGATACAGAGAGAGAGAGAGCATGAGCGGGGGGGGGGGGGGGGGACAGAGGGAGGGGGAGAAGCAGGCTCCCTGCTGAGCCAGGAGCCCATCGTGGGGCTCGATCCCAGGACCCTGGAATCATGACCTGAGCCGAAGGCAGACGCTTAACCATCTGAGCCACCTAGGTGCCCCGAAAACAATGGACTCTTAACAGACTGGGGAATCTTCCAGTCAGTGGGGAGATGGGAGATCTCAGAGGACAAAGGGTTGACCGATGCTATTTTTTCATGGAGAAGGTAAAGGGGGTGCCTTTCTAGGCAGTAAGGCCCAAGCAGGAGCTATTCCCTGGACCTCCAAATCCAGAGAGAGGCATATAAATCTTTAATGCCAACAGAGTAAATGGGAAAGAGGGGAGTCCTCAACATGGATCTCTTAAAGGGAGTCAGCACTGGAGAGAGGCACAAAATGAGAAGTGGGGGAGGAGAGAAAGACTTTTTGTTCTGGGAGTGACTGAAAACAGTGCTGAGTCCTTCATCTTCATTCTAACCACTGCCCCCAGCAAAGAGGGGACTTTTTTTCTCTAAGAGAGGGAGGTAGGGGAGGGGCAGAGGGAGAAAAAAGAATCTTATGCAGGCTCCACACCCAGTGCAGAGCCCGAAGTGGGGCTCGATCTCACAACCCCGAGATCATGACCTAAGCCAAAATCAAGAGTTGGATGCATAACTGACTGGGCCACCCAGGCACCCGGGGACTTATTTTCCCATTCCATTCACACAGGAGGTTAAATTTAGATTTAAAAAGAAAAGATGAGTGTGTATAAACCCAGCCCACTCTACCTGGATTACTGACACAATTCTTTGGAATCAAATAAATTAGTCATCTGGTTCATGTGAACTCCATCAACCTCTGAAGTTACGACTGCCTTACATGCACGGACTCTCCCAACAAAAGCTACTATTGTTGCCAACCAAGAAAATCATCTGCCTTATCTTGGAGAAGCCAAATGTACTACCTTAGTAAAAACCTGGCTGGTTCAACAGTTTCCTTGGCAAAGAGGGAATAATTTTACTAGAATTAAAACAAGCCTTTAAGTTTACTTCTAGCTCATCCTGGCAAGTCAGTAAGTAAGCTGATACTTACAACAGGTAATGCTTTATTCTGAATTACTAGCACAAAGAATACAAAGTCTTTCAAGTTTCTTCCTTACTGGAGATGTAAACTGATCAAACTGTAAAATTTTCAGGGTTTATTTACAAGACTCACTCTGATATTTATTCATAAAAAGACTTTATAAGATTTTGAGTGTGTGAGGTAACAGATTTTCAAAGGTCCTCTCCAGGGCTGCCTGGCTGGCTCAGTTGGTAGAGCATGCAACTCTTGAAATCAGGGTCGTGAGTTCAAGCCCCACGCTGGGCATGGAGCCTACTTTAAAACAAACAAAATCCATCTCCAGAAGTAGATGGAAAGAAGTAAATTTGGATTAAAGGAAGAAAGAACATTGCAAATGCTTCAACGACCCAAGAAATTTTTAGAATTCTAAACATATTCACTATTTCAACTCTTTATGTACACCACAGGTGACACTTTGGGTCTCCATTATAGATACTCTCTCTCTTTTTTTAAGTAATCTCTATGCCCAACATGGGGCTGGAACTCTCAACCCCAGGATCAAGAGTCACATGCTCTACCAAATGAGCCAGTGCCCCCATTATACATATACTCTTAAATCACCAAATCAATATTGTCTGTCAAAACTCTGAGTAGTCTTGCCAATGCTCAGGGTCTCCGTTAATGTAAGTTACTCCAGAGGAAGCTGGGATATGGACAAACACAAGTCTTTTTTTTGCTTTTTTTTCAAGATTTCACCCATTTATTTGACAGAGAGAGAGCACAAGTAGGCAGAGTGGCAGGCAGAGGGAGAGGGAGAAGCAGGCGTCCCACAGAGCAGGGAGCCCGACGCGGGGCTCGATCCCAGGACCCCAGGATCATGACCTGAGCCGAAGGCAGACACTTAACCAAATGAGCCACCCAGGCGCCCCTAAACACAAGTCTTTAAAAAACAAACAAAAAAGCCACTCTTTCATTTAAGAAACTAGTTATAAATAAAGTGGTAAGAACAAGAAGTCTCATTTGAGTCCACTGAGGTATTCCAGAGGGGAGTTAGGCACAAATATACTTGTGTCTGAGTTGGATAAGCCTTCATTAAATGATCAAATATGGCTAGCAAATAATCAGAGACACTGCTACTTACTAAATATATGACAGGCTTTGTGTCAAGCATTTTACATAGTATCATCCCTTTTTACATAAAATAATTTCAAGTTTAAAATACCACTTCGAGGTAGGTATTTATTATCTCTACTTTCCAGATGATGAAACTGAGTCTCAGAGAACTGCCTAACTTGTAAGTAATACTAAATGGCAGTCATTTTTCAAATCCAAGCCTTTGTGATTCCAAATCTTGTGCTCCTTTCTAAGCTAAATGGCTCTAACACCGAATTAAGTATACTGATGGAATTCAGCGTGGCTACTTTATCCAGAAAACAGATGTTAAGCAAAGAACAAAAAGATCTTATTATTTGGGCACTGAAGAAGTAGGCCAGGGAAATAACATTTCTTCACCCTCACTTCCTTTCAAGAAAGGAAGCACTCTAGGTATATTTTACCTCTGTATCCTCTGTGGTTCCTGTTCCAGCTGAACTTGTAACAATCCCAAATCGCTCCTTCCTCTTTTTCAGTTTCTCATCATCTTCAGACTATTCAGGGACAAAGAAAAGAATTGAAACAAGCTAGCCTCCACTCATGAGATAAAAGAGAATGAAATTATTTTTTTTTTAAGATTTTATTTATTTGACAGAGAGAGACACAACGAGAGAGGGAACACAAGCAGGGGGAGTGGGAGACGGAGAAGCAGGTTTCCTGCTGAGCAGGGAGCCCGATGTGGGGCTCAATCCCAGAACCCTGGGACCATGACCCGAGCCAAAGGCAGACGCTTAATGACTGAGCCATCCAGGTGCCCCTGAAATTATAACTTAATGGTCACAATATGCCAGCCAACCTTGTGCCAGAAACTAAGGATCACACAAACAAAAAATAGACAGGAAACTGAATAAAGAAGCATACAGTATGTTGTCCCTAAGAATGACTAAAAACTGGGGCGCCTGGGTGGCTCAATTGGTTAAGCGTCTGCCCTTGGCTCAGATCATGATCCCAGGGTCCTGGGATTGAGCCCCACGTCAGGCTCCCTGCTCAGCGGGGAGTCTGCTTCTACCCCTCCTTCCCACTTGTGCTCTTTCTGTCTCTCTCAAATAAATATATATATATAAAAAAAAGAATTGGGTGCCTGGGTGGCTCAGTTGTTAGGCATCTGCCTTCAACTCAGGTCATGATCTCGGGGTCCTGGGATCGAGCCCCGCATCGGGCTCCCTGCTCCGCGGGAAGCCTGCATCTCCCTCTCCCACTCCCCCTGCTTGTGTTCCCTCTCTTGCTGTGTCTGTCAAATAAATAAATCTTTAAAAAAAAAAAAGAATGACTAAAAACTTAATTTTAAGTAGTACTTCAATATTCATAAGACACATGGAGTCAAGAAAACATAAGAAATACCCATACAACAAATTTCTGCGGAAATTCTTGTAGTTCAGAGATATGGAACACTGAGGCTTCGGTGAGTAACACCCGAGGACAAATGGTTGGTAGAAGGCACCCAAACTACTTGTTGAACACTGCTAACAAGTTCCATTTACTTGCCAAGGGATGGAAGGGAAAGAGGCCAGAGTGGTATTTGTGAAGAATGTACAAAAGAAAGCCAAGCATTATGAATGCCCAGCAGTGTCACAGAAGGCTCTGAATAGTTTGAAATGATCGCGGGGGGGGGGGGGGGGGGGGGGGGGGGGGGGGGGACAGAGGGAAGGGAGAGAATTCTGAAGCAGACTTCCCGCTGAGTATGGAGCCCAATGCAGGGCTGGATCCCAGGACCTTGAGATCATGACCTGAGTCAAAACCAAGAGTGGGGAGGGGGGTTGGGTGGCTCAGTTGGTTAAGTGTCTGCCTTCAGCTCAGGTCGTGATCTGGGAGTCCCAGGATCCCGCCCGAGTCAGGCTCCTTGCTCAGTGGGGAGTCTGCTTCTCCCTCTACCTCTGCTCCTACCCCTGCTCCTTCTCTCTCTCGCTCACTCTCTCAAATAAATAAAGAAAATCTAAAAAAAAAAAAAAAAATCAAGAGTTGGACACTTAACTGACTGCGCAATCCAGGTGCCCCCCAAAAAAGTATTCTTGTTTATAATAATCAGAAATTAGGGATGCCTGGGCGGCTCAGTCAGTTAAGTGTCTGCTTTCGGCTTGGGTCATGGTCCCAGGGTCCTGGGATCCAGTCCCACATCGGGCTCCCTGCTCAGCGGGGAGCCTGCTTCTCCCTCTGCCTGCCACTCCCCCTGCTTGTGCGCACTTTCTCTCTGACAAGTAAATAAATAAAATCTTAAAAAAAGATTAAAAAAAAAAGAAATTAAAATAATGATGAATAATATTACAGTCACTAACATCTGGGTACTTACTTTGTGCCAGGTACTGTACAAAGTTCTTTACATGCAATATCTCATTTACTTTTAAGTTTATTCATTTATTTATTTATTTTATTAATCTCTACACCCAACGTGGGGCTTGAACTCATGGCCCCAAGACCAAGAGTCGCATGCTTTTCCGACTGAGCCAGCCACACTCCTCATTTATTTCTTATAATCATCTCAAACATAGTAGGCACTATGACATACAGAGTAGGTCCTATGACTAAACCCATTTCATAGATAGGAAAACAGAGACTTTCAGAAACTAAGTAACCTGCCCAAAGTCTCACAAGTAGTAAGTGGCAGAGAGCCAGGAATGGAATCCAGGACATTTTACTCAAGAATCCACTTTCCTAGCTTTACCATCTCCTCAGGTATCTCACATAACCCTTTCTTTGGAAGAACAGTAGCAGAATGGAAGAAGTGCTTAATTCCCAAAGGAAAAAGGATCACTAGGATCCTTAGCTAAAAGTAGCTGTAAACTAGTTCAACAACTTCCATATCACTCAAATAACCTGGGTCAATGCTAGGATCCCATCCCCTTTCTACCATAACATATGCCTCCACTTTATAACTGTCTGGGATCTAGGGAAAGGACTCCAGTTTGTAATCTTGCACTAAAGATTTTCTCAACTGAATTTGTTTCTAATTTTGCCTAACTGGCTACTCCATCTGTTGAACTGTAATAAAAGAATTAGGAAGATTTCCAATGAACACAGCCCTCGTATATTTTTCCTTACCAAAGTTACTAGGAAATGTTTTCTTTAATTTGTCTACCACCATTAAGATAAAGTAAGAGATAAAAATGGGGCACTCAAAATGAGAATCTCTATAGAATATTCTAGATGAAATATCTCCATTTCACGAAGTCTCCAGGCCAAGCAGAGTGTTAGGGGTAATAAAAGGAGCATCCCATATCCTTCTTGAGGAAAGGCAGGACTAGACCATATATTGCTGAACTACTACTACATACTTTTCTTTTTTTTAATTAATTAATTTGACAGAGAGAGATAGCGAGAGCAGGAACACAAGCAGGGGGGAGTAGGAGAGGGAGAAGCAGGCTTCCCATGGAGCAGGGAGCCTGATGTGGGGCTCGATCCCAGGACCCTGGGATCATGACCTGAGCCAAAGGCAGACGCTGAACGACTGAGCCACCCAGGCGCCCCAACTACATACTTATTTTCATTCAGTTCAGAGGTAGGGTTATTTCAGCAAGCTCAAATCACAGAGAGGGAGATGGTACTTTCAAAATCCAGATGTTTTTTCAGCACAAACCCTGGGGCCACTCCCTTCACAAATCTCATCACAAAGCCTATGTCTATTTAGAATGTGTGGGACAGCCTTTTCTCTGGTTCTCTATTTTGCTACAACCTGAAACAGGGATTTTGACTTCCAAATTAAATTTTCTGTGCTTCCTTTTGAGCTCAAAGGTAAGGAAAGAGAGAGGGAGGAAAGAAGAGGGGTACACTTCTCTAGCCACTAAGGCTAAGATCAGAGAGTTCTCCATGAGCTTCCCTTTTTAATCAGACCTTTGGTGTCTCTCCTGGACATCCAGGCAGAGCATCTGCTGCAAATCTACCAGGGTCTCTAGGGAAAAAAAATACAATAGAGATCCTCCCACCCCCGTACAAACAGCCTGCCCACCCCTCACCCGCAGAGACCAGTGAGGGTTTTATTTTGTGCATGCCTGCCCTTCCCTCCCTACCCAGAGCCCCTCAGCTTCCCTCCTAAAGCCTCTTTCCCCCTTGCCCTGCAGCAGGGAAAGTGCACAACAGGCCCAGTAAATCAACACAGTTCTAATGATCTCTCTCACTTGACCCTTCTAGCGTGACGGTGTCGCATGGAAACAAACGTACAATAAACTTCACTCCATCTTTAGCTCCTTGCTGACAGGTTTTGATTCATGGGATGGTGAGACCCATCTGAGGGAAATTACCTCGATCAAAACGCATCTCTCTCTCCATTCATCAGGCCAATGCTCCCTCAGGCCATGCTCAAGTGCACAAATGGGGTTGTGCATCTGCAGGCAGCACTGACCCCTCTAGCTCAGTGTCATATGCATTTGCAAACCTTTCCCTTCTTCATTCCTCCTCCACTTCCCTCCAACCCCTTAACCACTAACAAATCTTTTTTCTTCCCATGTATGCTCCTGTGTGGGAAGAACAGTGCTGGAATCTGAAGTGCCCTTATTTCCTATCAAGTGGAAACTCCTCAAAACATTCAACCTGCATTCAAAACCAGAGGAGGAACCTGTCCTCTGACTAAACACAGGCCTTGGATGTTCAGATTGATCCATTTACTTTACTTGCCCATCTTCTCACTCAAAATTTAAATAGCAAGCCAACTAACTGACATCAATAACTTCAGCATACATAATCCTCCTATCTCCCAATAGCTGCCTTGTTTTTCTTTTTAAAAGCTCATGGATAAAAATGAGAAAGAGAGTTGTGCAAAAGAGGAGAGAGCCCATATACAAAGCACAGGATGGAAAGCAGAACGTAATAAAGCCAAACACCCCCATGAGTCACTATCACTGTATTTTCCATCATGGAATAAGATAATTCTAAACTGAGCTCTTCGGACAACATCTTCAACTTTTCAAATTCACTTTTCTTCTTGTTTCCCTTTCATATTTGGAAAATCCTCAGGCAACATAAAGCAAACAATGCCTGCTGGAGGAAAAGATTGAGACATTCAAGGCTGCCCCAAGATACAAATTACATGTGTGAAAGCACTGCTCAGAATATAGGGATTCATAAAGGTACTCAATAAATGGTAGCTATTATTTCTACTGCAACCTTCCTCCTGGTCTTTGAAACAAAGTGTGAAAACAACAAAATTTTGAAGCTAACAATGTCATTCATTCATCTTCTACATTAGAAGCAAAGTCATCAAGGGACACCTGGGTGGCTCAGTCAGTTAAGTGTCTGACTTTGGCTCAGGTCATGATCTCAGGGCCCTAGGATCAAGCCCTGCATGGGGCTCGAGTCTGAGTGTCCCTTTCCCTCTCCCTCTGTCTCTCCCCCTGCTTGTGCTCTGTCTGTCTCTCAAATAAATAAAATCCTCTTTTTTTTTTAAGATTTTATTTATTTATCTGTCAGAGAGAGAGAGAGAGAGAGAGCACAACCAGGGGGAGGGGCAGGCAGAGGGAGAAGCAGGTTCCCTGCCGAGCAAGAAGGCCGATGCAGGACTCCATCCCAGGACCCCGAGACCACAACCTGAGCCGAAGGCAGATGCCTGACCGACTGAGCCACCCAGGCGTCCCTCAAATAAATAAAATCTTTAAAAAAGGGGGGGGGGGCGGTGGGGGGATGGGTTAGCCCGGTGACGGGTATTAAGGAGAGCACGAATTGAATGGAGGACTGGGTGTTACACGCAAACAATGAATCATGGAACACTGTATCAAAAACTAACGATGTAATGTATGGTGACATAATAAAATAAAATTTTTAAAAAAGGAACGGATAAAGAAGATGTGCATATATACAAAGGAAAATTACTCAACCATCAAAAAGAATGAAATCTTGCCATCTGCAACAACGTGAATGGAACTAGAGGATATGATGCTAAGTGAAGTAAGTCAGAGAAAGACAAATATCATATGATTTCACTCATGTGGAATTTAAGAAACAAAACAGATGAACATAGGGGAAGGGAAGGAAAAATAAAATAGGATGAAAATTGAGAGGGAGGCAAACCAGAAGAGATGCTGAATTCTAGCAAACAAACTGAGGGCTGCTGGAGGGAAGGTGGGTAGGGGAAAGGGATAACTGGGTGATGGGCATTAAAGAGGGCATTTGAGGTAATGAGCACTGGGTGTATATGCAACTGATGAATCACTAACTTCTACCTCTGAAACTAAGAAAAAAAAAAGCAAAGTCATCAAAAGTAGGTAAGAATCTTGGGGTGCTTGGCTGGCTCAGTCAGAAGAGCATGTCACTCTTGATCTCGGGGTTGTGAAATTTGAGCACCACATTGTGTGCAGCGATTACTTAAATGAATAAATAAATAAAAACTTAAAAAAAAAAGTAGGTAAGAATCAGACCCATTACCAAGACAACAAGAAAATTCCCATTAGCTGCAAGGCAAATAAGTATTTGGACTGATGAGTTAGGGTTAAAGTGTGGCAGAATAAGTAACCAGCCAACCACAGTCTATTAACCATCTTCTCTTTCTGAAACCCTAAAAAAATCTACCCTGCCAGGCTTTACTGATTTCATCAAACCTAATAATTAATGATGAAAAAAAAAAATCTAGGTAATATCCAAGGGAACAGAGCAAGGATCCAAACTCTAACTCTGCAGATCCAATCTTAGGTATTCTAAAGGCCCCAAAGGAATTGCTTTCAGTGAATTAAAGACATCAGTTTCCATCAACATTTTAAGTAACACCAATAATCCATTCAAAATTAATCCATTCATCCACTAGTTATTCAAATAACCACTGAGTGTCTACCTTAGGTTAGGCACTATTCTGGCATTGGGAACAGAGAGGAATAAAACAAAGATCCTTAACCTCATGGGACTTATGAACTTAAGACTGATTTACAACAGAGATGCATGCCATTGTTCATTACATTATTGCATTATGAGGACCCACGGGGAAATCTTCTTTCTGGTCCCCAGATGTAGAGTAATTACGCTTTTGCTGAGCAACTTTTAAGTTTTTATCTTCTCAACCCTGTGAATCACTATAAACACTTGTTTTCCTCTTTCTACCGACAGCCATAAAATTTGGAGCCACGGGGTGCCTGGGTGGCTCAGTCGGTTAAGCGTCTGCCTTCGGCTCAAGACATGGTCCCAGGGTCCTGGGATCGAGCCCCGCTTCGGGCTCCCTGCTCAGCAGGGAGTCTGCTTCTCCCTCTCCCACTCCCCTTGCTTGTGTTCCCTCTCTGTCAAATAAATAAATAAAATCTTAAAAAAAAAAAAAAAATCTGGAGCCAAATGTGTAGTCTGTCTCTGGCAAGTGGTTTTGAAAATATATGCTATTAGCCAGAAGTATTAAGGTGAGAGAGAAGTATTGAGGTGAGATCCAAAGACAAGGATCCAACACCAAGATCCCAAGGCAGAAACTTAAAAGATAAAGTACAATTAGTTACAGGGTTGCTGCTGGTCCCTTAAGAACTTATTCCTCTCTAAATAAATGGGATTAATACTTCAGTACCCCAAGAAGGAAAAGGAGAAGGGAAGGAAGCACCCAAGTTATTACTAGAAATTTTATTTTATTTTTTTAAAGATTTTATTTATTTGTCAGAGAGACAGAGAGAGACAGAGAGCACAAGCAGAGGGAACAGCAGAGGGAGAAGCAGACTCCCCGTCGAGCAGGGAGCCCAATGAGGGACTCGATCCCAGCCCCCGGGATCATGACCTGAGCCGAAGGCAGACGCTTAACCGACTGAGCCACCCAGGCGTCCCTATTACTAGAAATTTTAAATTAAGGACTCTTGTCAATAGTTTCCATGGCATATACACTGTAGCCAGGAATTAAATCCCAAATGGAAGATCAGCTGCAACAACTGGCAGCCTGAACATCACAGATACTTTCTAAAGTGACTGTTTCATTCTATGGCAAATCCAAGGATAAGATCTCTACCCAAGATGGAGCAGACTGCAGCTCTGTTATCTTCCAAACCCAACCTGCTTCTTCAAGATACAAATTCAAGAGAACATTTTTCAAAACTTACTAGTCCTATCCTGAATACAAGAAAGAACACCACTCCAAGCTCAGTGTGCCAGGGTTATTTGCTCTGCCAAAAGGAGCCCACTTTGATTTAATTAGCACTCCATGGGCTATGTACTGAAGGCATACATCTTCTTCAATTTTATTACCAGTGCCACTCTGGATCATAAAAAGAAACTAGGAGAGGGGTGCCTGGCTGGCTCAGTCAGTAGAATGTACAACTCTTGATTGATATCGGGGTTGTTAGTTTGCGACCCGCAAGGGTTGTATAGAGTACTTAAAAAAATAAAATCTTAGGGGTACCTGGGTGGCTTGGTCAGTTAATTGTCTGACTCTTAATTTTGGCTCAGGATCCAGCCCCACCTTAGGCTCTGGCTTAAGATTCTCTCTTCCCCTCTTCCCTGCCCCTCCCCCCCCAATAAATAAATTAAAATCTTAAAAAATAATAAAATAAAACAAAATCTTAGCAGCGCCTAGATGGCACAGTCGGTTAAGCATCTGACTCTTGGTTTCGGCTCAGGTTACAATCTCAGGGTCGTGAGATACAGCCCCACGTTGGCTCATGCTCACAGTGGTGTCTGCTTGAGATTCTATCTCCCTCTCCCCTCCCTCTCCCTGCCCAATGCAGGACTCTATCCCAGGACTCCCAGGATCATGACCTGAGCTGAAGGCAGACGCTTAAACCGACTGACCCACCCAGTCGCCCCTGTACTTGGACCTGGGCTGAGATCAAGAGTCTATGCTTAACCAACTGAGCCACCCAGGCGCCCCCTCGTATGGCTGTCTTAATGACAGCTATTCTGCACATTCGACACTCTTCAATGTAAGAGTCTGCTACATATTTCCATTAGGACCTAAACTCTGCCACTTTATTTACCCCACTTTAACAGTTACTTTCTCAGAAGTCTTTTCCCTGGAATGATGGGAGAGAGACTGATAGTGAACTAAGATGGTCATGTTTTGCAAAAATAACAAGTAACTGTCCCCTTTTATTTTTATTTTTTTAAGATTTTATTTATTTATTGGGGGGGGAACACAAGCGGGAAGTGGGAGAGGGAGAAGCAGGCTTCCCGCTGAGCAGGGTGCCCTATACAGGGCTCGATCCCAGGACCCTTGGGATCATGACCTTAGCTGAAGGCAGATGCCTAATGACTGAGCCACCCAAGTGCCCCTAACTGTCCCCTTTTACAAATGAATAACCGTATGAAGATATTAATACTACTCAGGCCAGTCTGATTTTCTAAGGGAATGTTAGGTAAGAATGAGGCAAAAAGAAAAGAATGGCACTTTATGTCACTTATCTGACTCTCACTGCTACATGACTGATGGCAGGATGAAAAGCAGAGGCTGGGGGCTTTCAGGCGATGGTAGATTAATAATGACATGGCCTTGACTTCCCTGAGGTAAAGGTTATGAAACACTCCAGGGCAAGTGGGCTTCCAATTTCATACTCTCAGGGTGAATGACAGCAACTGATGGTTTTTCTCTCAGAAACACCGCAATGCTTAAACACACAGATGTCACCTCCCTGCCCCAGTTTCTGAAATTCATCTGAACATGTTTATTCCTGAGCCTTTATGCCAGCCGACCACAGAACATGAGGTGGTCCTAAAAACTAATGCACAGAGCCTAACTTAGCAAGGCAAAAGTGAAGGACTGGACTAGCAAAAGGTATGCCATTTTAGCACACAGACAGTCAAGAGACACACTCCAACACTCCCACACACATAACAAAACATACACCTCCCAATACAACCATCTTACCTATTCTCAAAAATTTTAACTGTGAGATCAGAATCAACTTTCTAGGGCCAGGGGGGTGCCAGGAACTTTAAAGCTACATGAGATTTAGAGACCACCAGGAACCGTAGGTATCTCCTCCTATCTTTACAGGATTTGAAGCCCCAAAACACAATCAGCTCAGAACCGAAAACTCTTCTGAGTCACTAGCTCCCATCACTTTTTCTCTTTCTCCAAAACAAGCTCCTTCCCCCACCCCCACTCCTCTCCAACCCCAGAGGAGGTCGTCTCGGTCTTGCTCTAGCTGATTGTAGGACAAAGCAAGGCAGGTGGAGGAAATGAAGGCTTCACACTTGAGACCCCCGGAAACCAAGTTTCTATTAAAAGTCCCCACCTCCCTCCCTTAAAAGCCAGGAAGCTGCTGCTTTTAAGGATAAGCGATGCAGAGCTGGCAGAAATGTCAAGAAGTCAGTAGAGGGAAGCTAAAAACATTGAGGGGAGGTAAATGCTATCTCAACCAAATATATAGATAATGAAGGGTAACAGTTACCTGAGCATTCAGAAATTTGAATGAGCACTAGGAAAGCAGATTCTTTTCACCTGTGAACTATATCTATCTATCTATATATCTCTATCTCTATCTTTTAATATAAGCTCTATGCCCAATGTGGGGCTCGAACTCAAGACCCAAATCTCATGGTCTACTGACTGAGCCAGCCAGGCACCCCACCTGTAATATTTTAAAAGGCAGAGTTCTAGTTTCACCCCAAACTAATAAATCTGATTCCCAAAAGGAAGAGCTTAAGGAGATGTATTTTAAAAAGGGTCCCCAGGTGACCCTTATGTGCAACTATAGTAGGGAACAATTGCAACTGGCTTTGAGAAAGCACAGACCAATAGGTAAATAAATAAATAAATCTCACCAAGTCCAAGCAAAGTTGCTAGTCCACTCCAGTTTTCCTCCAAAAGGACTAGGGGCCTTCCAAAAAAAGTTTATGCTTCCAGGGTACCTCAGCCACAGGGACGTGAAGAGGAAAAGAGAGCTATGAAGAAATCACAGCTGGCTCTAAGGAGCATACCTGTCTTGCTTGCCTTCATAGAATTCAAGTAGAGGAACAGAGAGACTTTACAAGGGAGTTCAATACAGGAAAAACATGCCAAAACAAGATCAGGGAAAACTTCAGGTATGTAGGGGAAAGACAGAGGCAACTAGGTTGAAGCACATGAAGGTTTTTTTTTCCCCCTGCAGAACTGATACGGAGTATAAGGGGAAATATCAACAAAGTAGAGAACAGATAGAACAGATAGGGTTTGTCTTAGGGCTTATGTGTTCTGCTTATTCACTTAACAGCACTAAAGAGGTCCATCACATAAGGCCTCTCTCATCTTAAAGCTCTCTTCACTTCTAGTTGCATTTCCTCAACTACCTCATACCTAAGCATGAACATGGTAGTAAAAATTCTGTAACTGCCTCCTCTACTCTATACCTCAACAAACTCCTCACCCAGTACTTTTTAAAATCCAGGCAGCAAGCACTTCAAACATAGTATCTTTCTCAGTAACACATCTTCACTGCTAGGGATTTAAAGATTCAGTATTTGATATGTATTTCAAGTGTAGAACACCCTGAAAATACATTTCTATTTCTGTCCTAAGAATCTGATCTAGGGATGAGAAGGTAAAATGTGGTTAAAATACTATTTTAAAAAATGTGAGAAAAGAGTAACAAAGAAAAGGGAGGGGATGAAAGGAGTTAACATTTTTTAGATCTTAACAAGACACCTCAGATTTTATTAAAAACAGAGCCTTTCGCAGTGCCTGGCTGGCTCAGTCAGTATAGCATATGACATATGACTCTTGATCTCAGGATTATAAGTTTGAGCCCCAGGTTGGGGGTAGAGATTACTTAAAAAACAAAACAAAACAAAACAGGGTCTTTGCTAGTTTGCAAACATTACCACCAAATGTCCCCCTATAAAATATCTCCAATCTGATGACCTGCCTCATCCCCATTCCTATCTCTAAAATACTATAGGATTTTATCTGACCTCCTCTGGCTATCAGGCATGAAAAGCAACTTTGCTATTAATAATGAATATGTAAGAAAACGAACTGTCATGTAATTATTAAATTTTACTTGAAAAAAATTTCACTTAAATCGAACCTATATATATTTTCTTTTTTTTTTTTTTAAAGATTTTATTTATTTGAGACAGAGAGAGAGAGAGAACACGCGCATACACAAGCGGGGAGGAGGGTCAGAGGGAGAAGCAGACTCCTCGCTGAGCAGGGAGCCCGATACGGGGCTCAGTCCCATCCTGGGATCACGACCTGAGCCAAAGGCAGACACTCAACCAACTGAGCCATCCAGGCGCCCCATAAACCTATATATATTTTCAAAAATAAAATGTTACTTCGGGCGCCTGGGTGGCTCAGATGGTTAAGCGTCTGCCTTCAGCTCAGGTCATGATCTCAGGGTCCTGGGATCAAGTCCCACATCGGGCTCCCTGCTCCTTGGGAGCCTGCTTCTCCTTCTGCCTCTCTCTCTCTCTGTCTCTAATGAATAAATAAATAAAATCTTTTTAAAAAATAAATAAATAAAATAAAATAAAATGTTACTGCTCCCTATCAATGTCAGCCCAAAGAAGACTATTAGCCAAGTGTTAGCCTCTCAAGTATTAAAATACATTTTAAACATCCTTATATTGCTACAGCTCTCAGACCATGAAAAGAGCCTTTGAACACCAAAACTTACCTGCCCCGCCCAAAAACTATCAATATACACACATACCAAAAAACAAAAAAACAAAAAACCCCCAAAAACCCAAACCAAAACAAAAAAACACCCCATACTTTTTTCTCCCATACAGATTCTGAAGGATGGATAGACTTGGATTCAGAAAGTGAGCTCACATTTCACCACACGCAGGGAGAGTATCTGAGAGTAATCAGACAGATATTGGATATTGCTATGCTTAGAAAAGCCAGGCCAGTTACTGGGTTGCCCCCAAATTAGACATAGGTACTGGTCACTCCCAAATTAGATATACAACTAGATATACAATCAGATATAATATATTTACAAGTAAATTTCTAAAATTATTTACCTTATGGACCATAAGTGGGGGGAACTTTTTTTTTTTTTTATTTTTAAAAACTGACACTCAGAGAATGATCCCATCTCAAGAACTTGGCTGGCAAAAACAACTAAATGTGTTTAAAAGTAAAACAGACTCATTCCCCTCCTTTTCCAGGCTGTATTTACTCTTGGGGAAAAGACTACAAGGGGACCACAGAGAGGCATAAAACTTGTTTTTTATCAAAGTCATCAGTTCTGACATGTCAGAAGAAGGAATGCAAAGACATAAGTGGGGGGTAGGATATCGAGCAGAGGAGATAGAAAAGAGAGTGCATTTTTTTTTCTTACTACAAACTTTCTTACCTCTAGTTCTTTGGATTCAAACTTGATGTAGAAAATCATGTAAAAAAGTAAAATGAAAAGGTCCAAGATCTTTAGTGTTTTCAACCATGCACCCTAGGCAAGGATAACCCTCTACCAGAAACTTCTCAAAGACCCAACTTACAGTAAACAGGGCAAAACACCAGCCATAAATCCTGACAAAGCATCGAAATATTCATCTTGCTTCCACAAATTTTTAAAGCTTTTCCTCTTAAAGTGTTCAATTTATATTCCTAACATTTCTTACCAATTTTTTCCTTATACAGCGCTAGTAAAAACTGTGTTTAAGGGTTAGAATACAGAGTGGGAGGGTAGAAGGAGAAATTGAGCAAAGAAAAACCTGACTCCTATTTCTCAAGTTAAAATTAGAATACATTTTCAAGAGCCCTGGGCAGGACAGAGAAAAATTCCATTCTGCCTCTTTGCTCTTCCAAATTCCTATAGCCAAGTGGCTCAACAGCAGTTGAATGGCACACATAATGACATCATTGATTGGAACTATAATAGAAGGGAGTGAGAAGAGCGGGTGGTGGGGGGGAGTGGGAAGGGAGGGAGGTGAAGATGTATTTGTGTTACAGACAAAAGACAAGTTCTGTTCCTCAGCAGGGACAAATGAAGAACCAGATGAGGGGATAAACTGAGGTCAGAGAGTTTTCCCTATTGTTTCCTCTTTAAACAGCTCCTTTACCACTCCCTCAAGGTTTGTTGCAATGGGCGGGTGGAAAAACAGCAGTTTTTATCTTAAGAGGAGAGAAGGCAGAAAAAAAGGCCAAATACTAATTTTCAAATTATTATAAATTAGAAGATTTAAAGGACTGGTTAAATTTTAGCTGAGCCCCAAAATGCTGCAAGAAATGCTGTAACCTATGTGGGTTTGGATCTTAGCTCTTCCTGAAATTCATCCTGACAGTCACTCTCAACTGCTATCTCTATCTACTACACACACACACACACATATATATCCCATTCTTGTCTTTTCTTATTTGTTAATATAAGTTGAAAGAATATAATTTTTCAAGTGGAAGAAGCATTTTTGGGAAAAACAACAAACTAGGATGAGGGGTAGGGGTATTCCCCCAAAACTCTTGCTCAATGAAATACTCAATGAAATGTCTAAAAAGACCTACACTGGAGTTTTTCCCACCTACAATCCTATCTGCATTTCTCTTGGGTCTCATGGGGTCCCATGAGAAAGGGGAATAGAAAGTTAAGTGGTGTACTTGGCCTAGGTACTGCTACTTGAGTATATGTTGGATGGAAAAGAACCCAAAACCACTTAGCAGGCTACTTCTCCAACTTACTTGGGATCTAAATCTTCTACCACTACCCCTTTAAAAAATATTCTACCAAACTCCTCACCATAGTTTATGGTTCTGCAGTACTTTCTTATAGTACCATGTTGGCAATGTCCTATGCATGGCCCCACAGTTCTTCCTTTGGAAAAGGTTTATATACACATACCTAAACTCTAACAATTATAGTCCCTCTGAGAAAGCTGGTGACCAACTTCTAAATCCATAGTGTGAACTTCCTTCTCTCCACATCCCTCTATACCAAAACCCACTGCTGAAGGGGAAGAACAAACATGTCTTCATTTATTTCAGATGGTGGAAGGGAATATAGATAGAATCAAATATGCCTTTCAGAAGAGTGAATGGAGACCAGCCCACTATCAGTTAGCAACAGTGAAATCTGGATGCTAGGAGACACTGGTGCTCTCCTGTGCTTAGAACTGACTCTTTGTCACACCTTCTTTGATATCTCAACAGATTTCAGTGACAGGAGCCTCAAAAACAAGGGAAGTCCAATATCTCTCTCACTCTGAAGTGGTTCATCCCCAAGCAATGGTGAGCAAAAATACATAATTATATGAAAGGTTCATAAAAAGTAATCATTGCAGCCACCCAAGAATCTTCTAGCTACCAGCCTCAGTAACAAGATAATGATCAATTAAGAGATATTTAACTTTTTAACCTTTTTATATTCTGACACTATATAACACAGACCACAATCATTAGGGAAGAAAACTGGCAAAAATTACAACACAGGAAAAGCAAACTTTATTGTTTATAGGCCTTAAGACAGCGCCATTAGGACAGTTACCTTAACACGAGCTATGAAGAGGGAAGGCGCAATAATATTCCAGTAGAGAAGTAGGGAAGATGTACTAAGGTCAACAGGGATAAAAGATGCCTATATTTGCTACTACTAATCAAGAACCAAGAAGCAGTAACACATGCCCCTCACATTCTCAGGGAGGGAAAAGAGCATAAACCACATTCCAGTTTTCTACTTAGTGCCTGGGCTTGGGTTTTGTTTTGTTTTGAATACTTACTTGGCTGGATGTCCTAAAGCATCAAGTTTCACTTTCCCAAATATGCCAGTGTTTGGGGCGGGGGGGGGGGGGAATGAAAACAAAACAATCTAAATTAGCTATATCAGTTTACACCTTAACTCTAAGCCCAGATTTCGTTTTTATAAAACTAATGTCCTATGACCATCATCTATTAACTGAGCTGGCTTCCCATCTATTCCCTCTATCCATCTCTCACTCCTTTCAAAGATGAGTTTCTTATGTGCCAAGCCAAGTCCTGTCCTTCACCAACAGGACTAACCCAAACACTACCTCTCTTGGGAGACATGGAAAACTGACAGAGAAGGAAAAACAAAAACAAAACAAAACAAAAAAAACAACAACCAGTCAAGCACAAGACTGAAAACCTAGCTGGTGATCAATCAGAACCAACCAGGCAGAGGTTATTTATCTGGGTTTTGTTTTGTTTGAGGGTGTGGGAGGTTTCTCAGCCCATAGTCACCATGAGGCTTATATGAGAAAAGGCATGCCATTCTATCCTCAAATAGTCCAAAGAGTTAGAGGGGACAATTTACAGCCTCTTGTGTAAAAAATGTCTATAAATGCCAGTGCCATTCTTTGCCCTGTCACTTCCCATTATCCTAAACCAACAGGATTCTATTCACTGAGACTTGAGTTGGAAACATGAACGGACAGGCCTTTCTTGGGCAGGGGGAAAGGAGGAAGATGATTGGGGGGGGGGGGGGGGGCAGATTTCTTTAAGTTTCTGTGTACTGCCTAACATGTATAGTATACTAGTGGAGCTGAAAGCTGAAATATATGCGCAGTCATGCAAAAGTCAGCCTAGGAAGAATAGAAGTGATTTGGTATCCTCAAATCTATAATATGCTCAAAATGTAAATCTAAAATATAAAGAAAAGATAACCAGATTGTGACCAAAAAAAAAAAAAAAAAATCAGTCATAAACACTATTGATCCATGGCTCATTTCCTCTCACACACTTTCTCTTTATGATTTACACTGGTCTGCAGAGGAATCTACCAAAGAGAAATCAGCAAGAAATCTGGGCCTTAAGCTGGATCAAGCAAACACAAACCCCATGGAACGCCCTTTTCGGGATACTAGAATTAAGAAGAGAAATCAAATCTCTATACTACCTGCTAACCTCTACTATTTGCATCTTATCAAACTGAAAGAGATCTGTGCCTAGAGAATAGTAAAACTTAAAGACAGGTGACCAAATTATATAGGAGAAGGCTATACTGGAACCCAGGATGAGGTGGGCACAGTATACTGACCTAGCTGTTCCATAAATACAAACTTAATCATGTCACTAACCTTGGCCAACCAAATACTAGGTAGCATATCATCTCTGGTGATAGAGAACAGTTAAACACAAGATTTTGAACGGAACAACTCTGAGAATGTAGCCAGTTGCAATTTTAGGATCTGGATCTAGAACTAAGTTCTGTGGAAAAAGTTACTTTTAAAAAAGAACACTTCCTGGGGCGCCTGAGTGGCTCAGTCGTTAAGTGTCTGCCTTCAGCTCAGATCATGATCCCAGCGTCCTTGGATCGAGCCCCGCATTGGGCTCCCCGCTCCATGGGAAGCCTGCTTCTCCCTCTCCCACTCCCCCTGCTTGTGTTCCTGCTCTCACTGTGTCTCTCTCTGTCAAATACATAAAATCTTTAAAATAAAAATAAAAAAGAACACTTCCTTATCTCTTACTACTCCTTTTCCTCCAATTTCTCTCCTTGCACGTTCACTCTGAAATTTTTATATTCTACAGGCACAGAAACAGTGGTCCAAATATGTGGTCTGATCAAGGATTTCTATGCTACTTCAAGTGTGAAAACTGTATGAGAAATATAAGCTAGGCTTGAATTGCCCAATATACATGCAGCTATTTAAATTTAATTAAAAATTTCAGTTCACACTAGCTACATTTCAAGTAATCAATAATGACGTGTGACTAATGACTACTATATTAGGTAACACAGACTTATTCAATGAAACAATATTCTATAGGATATTTCCAACATCACAGAAAGTTCTATTGGACAGTGGTGGACAGCAAAACATCAGCATTTCTGGGACACTGTAATGGTTTATGGGGCAAAGTAGAGCAAACTGCTGAAATCAGGATGATTCTGAAAATCAGGACTTAATGATCAATGCAAACGAATCCATACTCAAAGAGAATATCTCAAAAGTCACAAGTCTCCAAGCAAAGTGGTCCCTGGAAGAAATCATACATACACCAGTACAGTGTTATTCAAAATGTGATCTGCCTCCTGGTGCTGACCCCCAAAGTGTTTACCATTTACCAGTCTGCAATAACTCCAGAAATCGTGAGTGCTTGGAAACTTCCAGAGTAATTTAACACTGCTGTGACATTTTTATTGTATTTTACAAAAGTACCACTCTGTAATGAATTCGAAAAAAAATTTTTTTAAAGTAAGCTTTCTGCCCAATGTGGGGCTTGCACTCACTCACGACCCTGAGATCAAGAGTCTCATGCAACTGAGTCAGCCAGGAGCCCCAATAAATTAGAAACTTAAAAAACTAGTCTTGGGATGCCTGGGTGGCTCAGTTGGTTAAGCGTCTGCTTTCAGCTCCGGTCATGATCCCAGGGTCCTGGAATAGAGTTCCACATCGGGCTCCTTGCTCAGCGGGGAGCTTGCTTCTCCCTCTGCCTGCCACTCACCCTGCTTGTGCTCGCTCTCTATTTCTCTCTCTCTCTCTCTGACAAATAAATAAAATCAAAGATTTTATTTATTTGTCAGAGAGAGAGAGAGAGAGAGCACAAGAGAGGGTAGGGTCAGAGGGAGAAGCAGACTCCCCATTGAGCAAGAAGCCCGATGCGGGACTCAATTCCAGGACCCTGGGATCATGACCCGAGCCGAAGGCAGTCGCTTAACCAACTGAGCCACCCAGGCACCCTAAATAAATAAAATCTTAAAATTAAAAAAAAACAAATTAGGCTTTTGCTAAAGAATTTGAGAAGCACTACTCTAGAACATAGGTATGGCAATGAACATCATCTGAAAACACAGGTCACATAGTCAGTTTTACCTATTACCATTATTTGCTTATAACCCAAGGGTTAAGTTTATTAATTTTGTTTAGTAATCTTTACACCTAGCATGGGGCTGGAACTCACAACCCCAAGATCAAGAGTCACACACTCCACCACCTGAGCCAGCCAGGCACCCAAACCCTTCAGACTTAAAATGGGAAATCTTATCAATGATCAACTAAAACACAGAAGTTAAATGACTCAAAGGCATAAAGTCAGGTAGCCAACAGAACTGAACTAAGAAGAAAGTGAACATTTATTAAGGGTCAAAGTGTCTTATTAAGGGTCAAAGTGTCAATATGTTAGATAATTTCATATACCCAATTACTTAACTCTTCACAAACACAATGTTAGGTATTACTCCCAGTTTTATAGATGAGGACCAAAGAAGTTTAGTAATTTGCTCAAAGTCACAAAGCTAATAAATGTATCTCTTCATACTTTACTTAGCTTCCTCTGGACTAAAAATGAAAGCAAGTCAAATATGGAGAAAGATTCTAAGGAAGTGAAAGTGAAAAGGCTAATATCCCTGTAATGAAATACTATGAAAATAATTCAGGTGGGCAGTATAAAGTGAGGGGCAAATTCGTCTCGGTAAAGTGTCCATATGAGCTACACAGTTGGAGATATGTTCAATTTTGTTAATTTTGATGGAACGCATACAATTTTTTTTTTTTTAAGATTTTATTTATTTATTTGACAGAGAGAGACACAGCGAGAGAGGGAATACAAGCAGGGGGAGTGGGAGAAGGAGAAGCAGGCTTCCCGTGGAGCAGGGAGCCTAATGTGGGGCTCGATCCCAGGACCCTGGGATCAAGACCTGAGCTGAAGGCTGACGCTTAACGACTGAGCCACCCAGGCGCCCTACAATTCTTTACAGTGAGTTACTGCTGAGATTCTCAGACACCTGGCCTTCATATACAAAAGGAGACAGATGAGAACTGGGGCCACAGAGCCAAGCACGCCTCCCCTTGGCAATCTAACAAAACACAAATGACTTGGTTTATAGTATATTCTTCCCAATTAAGCTGCATGTGGTTTAAGAATCGCATACTCTGGGGCGCCTGGGTGGCTCAGTTGGTTAAGCGACTGCCTTCGGCTCAGGTCATGATCCTGGAGTCCCGGGATCGAGTCCCGCATCGGGCTCCCTGCTCGGCGGGGAGTCTGCTTCTCCCTCTGACCCTCCTCCCTCTCATTCTCTCTGTCTCAAATAAATAAATAAAATCTTTAAAAAAAAAAAAAGAATCGCATACTCTGTCTACTCTCAACTCCAATTTTTTTTTAAGATTTTATTTATTTATTTGACAGAGAGAGACACAGCGAGAAAGGGAACACAAGCAGGGGGAGTGGGAGAGAGAGAAGCAGGCTTCCCGCTGAGCAGGGAGCCCGATGGAGGGCTCGATCCCAGGACCCTGGGATCATGACCTGAGCCGAAGGCAGACCCTAATGACTGAGCCACCCAGGTGCCCCACAACTCCTGAGTTTTTTAAAATTTCACATAAACTAGCAAATATTCCTACTGAACACCTATGGTCTCAGCATCAAGCTGGGCACAAAGACCTAATGTTATGCTTCTGGTAAGCATAAAAAATGTAATGTAAAGGTAAGGAAAATGGAGCAGTTGTGTATAAGGTTAGAAGTCCCAGTGGCGGGGGGGGGGCGCCTGGGTGGCTCAGATGGTTAAGCGTCTGTCTTCGGCTCAGGTCATGATCCCAGCGTCCTGGGACCAAGTCCCACATCGGGCTCCCTGCTCCTTGGGAGCCTGCTTCTCCCTCTGCCTCTCTCTCTCTGTCTCTCATGAATAAATAAATAAAATCTTCAAAAAAAAAAAAAAAGAAGAAGTCCCAGTGGGGCATAAGTGTTTACATTTTTTAGTGCTCAGTTTTTCTCCTGAGCAAAAATGTTAACAACCACAGGACAGTGTTTTCCAATGGATTTCCAGAGACCTAAATGCTCCCAGACTTAGTGGTAAATAATGACCCTTTAAACAAGTTTATTTACGTATGTATGTATGTACATAACCTCTACACCCAACGTGGGGCTCAAACTCACGACCCCAAGATCAAGAGTCACATGTTCTTCCAACTGAGCCAGCCAAGTGCCCCAATGACATTTTTTCTTTTGATAGTTCTTCTGGTTTGAAACAGTCTTCCCTTGGGCGCCTGGGTGGCTCAGTTGGTTAAGCGACTGCCTTCGGCTCAGGTCATGATCCTGGAGTCCCTGGATCAAGTCCCGCATCGGGCTCCCTGCTCGGCGGGGTGCCTGCTTCTTCCTCTGACCGTCCCCCCTCTCATGTACTCGCTCTCTCTCATTCTCTCTCTCTCAAATAAATAAATAAATCTTAAAAAAAAAAAAAAATGAAACAGTCTTCCCTTAACCCTGTCCCCACTTCAACAACCAAGAAACATGCTTTCATTCTTACAGAACCAGACTGAGAGACTACCTGCTCAAGGCAAACAGGAGAATCCTCAGCATTTTCTCCAACAGCACATGCCCGGCGAAACTCCAAACATAACAATGCCCTATAGAACTGATCACTCCACAAAGCATGGTGTCAACAGTCACCTTGCTTAACAAACTCAATAATGTCAGTTAGCAGAGGAGCAGACAGAATGAAATAACTTTCTTGTTTTTGTTCCAGGGAACCTTCAAATTTTGTTTCTAGGTACCTTTGACCCAAAGACAGGATTTTCGTCTGTTTCCATTAAGACTGTATTAGAGGGGCACCTGGGGCACCTAGATGGCTCAGTCAGTTGAGCATCTGTCTTCAGCTTGGGTCATGATCCCAGGGCTCTGGGATAGAGCCCTGCATTGGGCTCCCTAATCGGCAGGGAGTCTGCTTCTCCCTCTCCTTCTGCCTCTCCCCTTGCTCGTGCGCGCACTCTCGCTCACTCTCTCTCTCATAAATAAAATAAATAAAATCTTAAAAAAAAAAAAAGACTATGTTAGAAGTTAAAGTAGATGTAGTAAGTTTTTAACATCACTCAATACAACATCTTAACCAAGAGAAATACAGAACATGTTCTAACAACTTGGGTGGAAGCTATGAAAAAAATATGCAGGAAAAAAAAAATTCACTATGTGAAATAATTCCTGTAACGTAATCAATAGTCAGCGAGAGGAGGTGATAGTCAAAGGACTTCATGAAATGAAGTGCTGAATATGAATAGCTAGCTATATTCTCAGGACAGTCATTTCCAGGCTATGTAGGCCCACATTGCTCTAAGGTGGCAAAAACAGTACTTTACCTTTCTGGATATTGAAGAGACATTCAAACCAAACCTTTGGGCTCTTTCCTTTAGTTTATCCAGGTTAACCTATATAAACACAGGGGGGAAAACCCATATTTTTAAAAATCAAAACAGAAAATACAAAAGGCAGAAATTATAGTCCAAAGCTAAGAGTTCAAAATAGCCTACAATATCAAAGATACCCTATACGGCAAATCAGGACACTAAGCAGCACCCATCCAGCCACTAATTATTAAAAGACCTCTTCCGGAATACAGTAAAAGATTCAACACAACCTCCTTTGTTCATCAAACGTGGCAAGAGCCTAAAGAGGGTTTAAGATAAAAGTAGGCCAAACACTGCTTTAAAAAGCTAATATCTAAATAATCACCTCCAAACAAGTCCATTATTCAGTCCAAAATCATTAAATCCTATACGTAGTCTCTTCAGTAGTTCTTAATTCTAGCTCTCCTTTCTTCAGAAGACAAATCTACCACCAGTACCCAACTTAATTTTCTTCCTTCCTTTTTCTTAGAAGCCCTGATATACAACACTTACTATCATAAGGATGTACAGGACATTTTCATTACTACTACTGCTGATACTCCTACATTTCAGCTTCATTTCCCATACTGCACTGTAACTTCAAGAACAGGATTTTATAAAGCCAAACATATTTCACCCACAGCATGTGTTTCCATTTTCTGAACATGCCACTGAGTCACAATGGTCCGGAAGGCATCTCGTTCTACCAATCTTCAGTCTATGATTTAGTGTTGAAAAATACCAATATCTACCAAAAGAACTCATAAGTTGCTTCCACAGATTTGCTTGTGGTAACTAAATATTAGACAAGGCCTAAAACTACAGTACCATAAAACAAAGAATTATATGGACTGTCCACTAGCTAACAAAATCTACTCATTTTTTTCAAGAGGAATGACAGGAAGGAAGATGTCTATAGTGACTTGGAAGATGTGGCAATTTTCCTGACCTCTTAGTACTCAAACAATCCATTTTATTCAGGACATAAAACACTGTACTGAAAACAGACAGTCACCAAACTCATGTGATCTCAGAGATTCCTCTATCTGGGAGCTGTTTCTAACTTTAAAACCAGAGTTAAGATGTGTCTCTCAAGGTATTAAAAAAAAAAGATTTCTTACCATAGGCTTGGCATCAGATGACAGACCTAAAGAAGCAAATAAAAGTTTTATTTAACATTTTTAAACATCATTTATGATTTTTATGAAGCTGACAGTCTTCAAATCAAATTAGTAGGGAAAAAGTACACAAGACAAATATCCTTTATCTTATGATGAGGAAAGAAAAAAAGGCAAACATTGCACCTAGAGATCACGTCTGCATTCACTGCTGATGGGAACATAAAATGTACAGCTGCTTTGGAAAGCAATTTGGCAGTTCCTCAAAAAGTTAAACAGTTGGGGCGCCTGGGTGGCTCAGTTGGTTAAGCGACTGCCTTCGGCTCAGGTCATGATCCTGGAGTCCCTGGATCGAGTCCCGCATCAGGCTCCCTGCTCGGCAGGGAGTCTGCTTCTCCCTCTGACCCTCCCCCTTCTCATGTGCTCTCTCTCATTCTCTCTCTCTCAAATAAATAAATAAAATCTTTAAAAAAAAAAAAAAAGTTAAACAGTTTACCATATGACCCAGTAAGCCCACTTGTAGGTATACACCCAAGAGAAATGAAAACACATCCACACCAAAACCTGTATATGAACGTTCATAGCAGCATTATCTATAGTAGCCAAAAAGTGAAAACAACGCAAATGTCCATCAGCTAATGAATGGATAGGTAAAATGTGGTATACCCAATGAAATATTATCCAATATTAAAAAGAAATGAAGTACTAATGTATCCTACAACATGGACAAACCCTGAATACATTATGCTAAGAAGCCAGTCACAAAAAACTACAAAGTGCACAATTCCATTTATATGAAAGCAGATTTATATGCACAGAAAAAATGAATGGTTGCTTGGGTGGGGGTGGAAGGAGGAATGGGAAACAACTGCTAATGGGTACAGGGGTTTTTTGGGGTGATTAATATGTCCTAAAATTAGACTGAGGGTGCCTAGGTGGATCAGTCAGTTAAGCGTCCGCCTTCAGCTCAGGTCATGATCCCGGAGTCCCAGGATCGAGTCCCGCATCGGGCTCCCCACTCAGCGAAAAATCTGCTTCTCCCTCTGACCCTCTCCCCTCTTATGCTCTCTCGCACGTGCTCTCTCTCAAATAAATAAATAAAATCTTAAAAAAAAAAAAAAATTAGACTGAGACAATGGTTGCAGAACCCTGTGAATATATTCTTTAAAAACCAGTGAATTATATACAACTTTAAATGAATGAACTACATGGAATATCTCAATAAAGCTGTTAAAAAAAAGAAAGACATCACATCTGGACAAAAGAGCAGAGCTACCATCATAATAAATTAAAATTTAAAAATAAATTAATTAATTAAAATTACAGCTGCTTAAAGCCAATGTCCCATCCTGAAATTATCACTAAGAAGCAAGTAAATTGGCCTGTAGGCCCAATCCTAATCTAAGTCAATAATTCTTAAAACTTTTCCAGGGCGCCTGGGTGGCTCAGTAGTTTAAGTGGCTGCTTTCAGCTCAGGACATGATCCCAGGGTTCTGGGATCAAGCCCCATGTCAGGCTCCCTGCTCAGTGGGGAGTCTGCTTCTCCCTCTCCCTCTGCTGCTTCCCCTGCTTGTGATCTCTCTCTCAAATAAACAAAATCTTAAAAAAAAACAAAACACCACTTTTCAGAATTTTATTTTAAGTCATCACAATCTTGGAATTGGTTCCCTAACTCTCCACTGTAAACATTCAGGTACAGATTCAACTTTCACCACAACCCATGTGCTAGGAACTGTTAGATGTTTTTATGTTCTCACTCATAAAAAGTACTTCCGTTTAAATGCTGCCAAACTCTTAAGAGGTACTCTATAAATTAAGGATGTTAGAATTAAAAGAATACTGTAAATATTATCAATACATTATTTTATTGATCAGGTTTCCTTTTTAGACTATTAATTTTAACTTTTGTCTTTCCTCAAATAGTACCATCTAAGGTCTTTAATAATTTTTGCTGTACTATCACCAATCCTACTGCATCTCTCTTAATATAACTAAAAGCCAGAAAATATCTGTTTCTAAAACATGTAGTGAGGGCGCTTGGATGTCTCAGTTAAGCATCTGTCTTAAGCTCTGGGATGGAGACACACACTGGGCTCTGCGCTCAGTGAGGAGTCTGCTTCTCCCTCTATCACTGCCCTTCCCCCCAGCTCGTGCTTCTCTCTCAAATAAATAAAATATTTGGAAAAAAAAAAATAAAGTAAAACATGTAGTGATAGTGACCAGAATTTTACTAGTCTTTTAAAAAGCACAGCAAGTGGCGCCTGGGTGGCTCAGTTGTTGAGCGTCTGCCTTCGGCTCAGGTCATGATCCCAGGGTCCTGGGATCGAGCCCTGCATCGGGCTCCCCACTCTGCGGGAAGCCTGCTTCTCCCTCTCCCACTCCCCCTGCTTGTGTTCCCTCTCTCACTGTGTCTCTCTCTGTCAAATAAATAAATAAAATCTTTAAAAAATTAAAAATTGAAAAAAAAAAGCACAGCAAAATGCTAGATCTTTAGAAGACGTGTTCTTAACACACTTCAAACAGATCACTAAGAAGACTAAATTAGATTAAGAGATTACATTTAAAATGTAAGTCTCTAAAACTGGACTATATTATTTTTAAAAATAACTTTCTTTCTAATCTATTACAAGATACATACTCATTGCAGAAATTTTACAAACACAGACAAGCAAAAAGAAGTCACTCAAAATTCCATCAACCAGAGAAAGTATTAACAATTAGAACATATTCCCTCCAACCTTTTTTTTTTTTAGTTTTCATTTTTAAGTAAACTCCACACCACACATGGGGCTCAAACTCACAACCTTGAGATCAAGAGTTGCATGCTCCACCAACTGAGCCAGTCAGGCACCGCCCCCCAAACCTGTTTTTCTATCCATACATGCGCTTCTATTACCAAAAGGGAAATACACTGCTAATATAATTTTATAATTTGTTTTCACTTAACATTTTTCTGACAAATACTCTCCAGTATCATTTTAACAACTGCATAGTCTACTATACTATGGTAGACATTTATTTAACAAATTCCCTATTGTATATTACATTGTTTCTAGTTACTGATCATGAAAAATAATGCTGTGATAATCCTTATGGTTAACTAGGTCTTTAAGCATATCCAACATTATTTCCTTGTAAATTCCTAGAAGATTCCAAGATTGTTGAGGTAAAAGATACTCTCTTTTCTCTTTCACCACTTACTCTAGGCAGTATGATATGGGACAGGTACATAATAATTACATGCTGACTTGAGACACCAAAATAACTAGGCAAGGTACTAGAAACTTCTCTAAAGATGTCCAAGAAAAGGAAAACAAATGTTGGCACTTCCTCCTATTCTCATAACTTCAGCCCCTTCTCTAAATTGCCCAGGAAGGCTTAAGTATGGTTTTACCTCAAGCAAAAAGGTGACTGTTATAACTTCTTAAAAGCTTCTAAAGCTAACAAGTTTACCTTAATTTGGAGAAATCTGTTGTGACAGAAAAGTTAAAATATAAAGGTAACTTTTTTTAGAAGAGTCTCTGTATTCTTACCTTTTGATGGAACTGAAGAAATCCCAAATCTGTAGAAAAAAAAAAACAAGCTAAATTTTAGGAAGCTGTTCAGACTCCCTGTTGTCTGTCTCCGTGTCAAGTGTACATATGGCACTTCTTGCTTGTGATCTCAAGACTTGCAATCATTAGCTAATTCTAACAACCCCATGAAAGAGGTTCAGTTTACTCTTTTTCTCACCAAGAGATCAGAGAATAAGCTAAAAGTGAAGACTTATCAAAATTAGAAGTAACAGTTCCTGATTTTTACCTATTACAAAAATCCTGCTTGATGAGACCTAATCTACAGCTACTACATCCAAATCAGCAGCAAATTCTGAAAAGAGCCAAAAAAGTGTTTCTTTTCAGCAAGGTGTCTATTTTACTTAAAATCAACAATATATTTAAAACCTAGGATCATACCCCTCCACCTTCATCTTATCACCATCTCAGATCCAAAAGGCCGGGACACTCACCTTGCTGCCCGGGCAGCTTTCTTACTCTCCAAGCTCACAGGTACATTGAATCGTTCAGCTCTCTTCTGCATTCTCTAGGTGATAAAAAGACAAAAGAAGGGGAAAAGAAAAATTAATTTCTGGTTTCCTTAAGGAGAAAAGTTGTTTAGAAGTTTGTATCTTTAGAACATCAGGAGTATATTTCATAAGGTCTAAACTGAGAATACTGACAATCCTAGAGGATATCAGGTTATATCTCTCCAGGGCTTACCTCAACAGCCCTTTCCAGAAAACAAACACAAAAGACTATTATTACATTCATGTCCTCAAAAAACAAAAGGAAAGGAATAAAATAAAACCCACATTCTGCATGAAGCCGAGAAGACAAAAGCTGTGTTTGGTTGACCTTTGCAAAGGGATCAAAGGAACAGCTTGGTTCCAACACTAGTGGTACTCTTTCAGTTAGAAATGAGGCAGCATTGTCCTATGTCATCTCTACTTAAAAGGTTACAACCCCCCCCCCCCCAACACACACACACAGATCTCAATTGGAGACCTTCAGAGATCCTGACACAGAATCCAGAGAAATTTCTGTCTTACCAGCTATCAAGTAGTGACATCTTCCCTTATTACTTTTCATCTCTTCCAAGGTACAATCCTCCCAAACTCTAATCTAGTTTGTAAACATCTTAAAGAGGGTTACCACTAAGGCCTTAGGACTATATACAAAAAGACTAGGGCTTCAAAGGTGACTATGCCAGCCCAAATATTTTCCCAAGTGAAGGTGGTAGAAAAATGTATCAATACCAAAATCTGTCAATACTGATTTTCTGCCTATGAGTTAATTTTTTTAGTGATTATACAGGTAGAATAAAAGGTAAGAAAGAGAGAGATATAGAGAGAGACTGCTTTTCTACTAGGGAGCAGAAAACCTACCTCAGTCTGTGGTATCTCAGATATAATTTTTACCACTTTCTTCTCTGCTGCCCTGGAAAAGAAGAAAGAAATTTTTTTAAAACCAGAAAACTTGATCTTCTAACCCAAAACCTTAAAATATATAAGAATACACCTGAATCATGTCCTTTGTCCCCTATCTCTCCATCACCCCTTAGTCCAAAAAAATATGAAGCCCATTAGAACTTCAGTTCCTTGAGCTGCCATCTTTTGATAAGAGTTCAAATAGTAGACTAACCTGCTTTGCTAAACTATAAAAAAGTAATCAAAAAAGAAGTCTGGTTAAATATATTGGGCTGAAAGGAAACACTCAAAGGGCACCGGAAACCACTTCTTTTACTTTTAGGAACCTTAAATTTACTTTTGGACTAATGACTATTCCTCCAACCCTCATTTAAATGGCAGCTCTAAATTTTCATCAAAATAACAATTAACGAGTGCTCTACAAGCTCTGGTTTCCTTCTTTTACAAATCCCTTATTTCTCCCACAGGGACTGTAGCTCCAGCTGGAACAGTCAAAGTGAGACAAATAAAAATGCCAAAGGGAGTGGGAAGAAAAAAGGCTAAGGGGAGTTTGAATTAGGAAAACATGGTTAAGTTACTAGTCAAAAGATTTAAGAGAAAACAAAAGAGGGGGGACCATCGGGGCGGGAGACAAAGTTCGGAAGTACCCAGGATAAATGGAAGGGCATTTAACCCTCCACCAAACAACTCCCATAAAACTGTGGGTCATAACCAGTCTCATTAAGGTCCCTCATTTAGAGACATGGGCAGCCTTTGTTCCAATATCCCGGACACTTTTCCCATTTGATGCCCTGAAAGGTAGTAATGGCTTAATGGCATTTTCAGAGGAAGCAATTCTGGAACAGGAACTTACTCTCTCCATCCTTTTGTTGGAGGTCCTGGACTGACAGATAAGCAATGGGTGCCCCCTGCTGACCATAACTACATCCTACAATATTTAACTACCCTGGTTAAGGGTAGGGGGGTGGGAGGGATCAAACTAGAAACAGTAGCATATTTTTGGAGAACCTCAAGCCCAAGATGAAGGGGATCTCCTTTTGAATGGCTGAAGTAACTAAATTAGCCCAGAATATTCTTAACGGAAATCCTGAATTCTCATTTCCTGGTCATCCGTACTTCCCCAACCCTCTGTCTTGTTCAGACAGAAAGGGACGCTGAAGTTTAATGTTTTACTTGAAGTCAATGCCATTAAGACAACAGTCTTCTCCACCAATCCCAAGCTAGTGACTTTCTTCACATTTTCATCTTGAAGCACAATCACTGCAGTACACCTTGTGGCAGAAAGGGAACCCCAGAAAGGATGCTTCTTTCTGCTGTGTTCCAGCTCCCTCAGGCACAACTAAGCGCAAGCAATAAATACACATCACATTCTGGAACTCACAGGAAATTTATTTTCTTTGCTGTTAAATTTCTCTCCTACCCAGTCACATATGAGACATTCTCCAAACTATAGGGACCCAGAACCTTTCTAAACCCTACTGTGGTCTAGCCACTACTAACACTCTAAAGAGCAAAAACCACCCTCCCAACACACACATTTTCAATTTCCTTGTTTAGAAATTCATTAATAAAATTTAAACGCTCTAAATAAGAGAATCACACATTTTACATATTCTAAGGATAATGAACTTCTATAAATTTTCAGACTTCATTGTTAAACCACACAAGCCAATTATCATTGTATTCACCTCATCTTCCTTCTTGCTCCTGAGGTCCCCAAAACATCGCTACTTTAATGGTATTCCTAAGCCATTTCCTTAAGGCATTACATCTAAACATAAACCTCCTATGATGGAAGATAACCACATGGCTTTAAAAAGCAGTATTATTAGGGGCGCCTAGATGGCTTGGTCAGTTAAGCATCCAACTCTTAATTTGATTTCCCCTCAGGTCATGATCTCAAGAGTTGTGAGATCGAGCCTGCATCAGGTTCTGCGCTAGGCATGGAGCCTGCTTAAGATTCTCTCTCCCTTTGCCCCTCCCTCCCCTTCCTAAAAAAAAAAAGTATTAGTAGATAAATGTAATGAAACATTAAATGTACATCCCCTGTGATGCAGCAAATCCACTGCAGGGGATTTATCATATGGACATATGTATAAATACATAAATAGCTGCGTAAGGACATGCAGCACTGCATTTTCTGCTTTATGAATTATCTAAATGTCCATCAACAAGAGATTGGTTAAGTTACTGTTCATCCATAGAACAGAGTACTGTTAGCTTCTAGAAAGAATAAGGTTCTGGGGTGCCTGGGTGGCTCAGTCGTTAAGGGTCTGCCTTCGGCTCGGGTCATGACCCCAGGGTCCTGGGTTTGAGCCCCACATCGGGCTCCCTGCTCTGCGGGAGGCCTGCTTCTCCCTCTCCCACTCCCCCTGCTTGTGTTCCCCCTCTCACTGTGTCTCTCTCAAATAAATAAATAAAATCTTTAAAAAAAAAAAAAAGAATAAGGTTCTAAGTTGATAACTACTAACTCGGGGTGATAGGTATATGGGGTCTACTATACTTTTCTCATAACTTGTGTACATACTTGCAATTTCTCATAATAACAAGCTAAACAAAGAGACCTACCACTTACAAAGATAATTAACCCCACTTCATTCAGTTGATGTGAGGATTAAATGAGAATACATGTAAAACACCTAGAATCCTGCCCTGTATATAACATTTAAATAAAAACATTACTGTATAATGATACAAAAAGATCTGAGAAAAATCAAGAAACCCTGGGGCACCTGGGTGGCTCAGATGGTTAAGCGACTGCCTTCAGCTCAGGTCATGATCCTGGAGTCCCAGGATCAAGTCCCACATTGGGCTCCCTGCTCGGCGGGGAGCCTGCTTCTCCCTCTGACCCTCCCCCATCTCGTGCTCTCTCTCTCTGTCTCATTCTCTCTCTCAAATAAATAAATAATAATAATAATAAAAATCAAGAAACCTACAATATGTCTAGTGTATGTAACTGTATATACACATATATACAAACTCCCCAGGTAACATTCTAAAAGAATATATTGAAAACCTCTGGGAAGTCAGATAGGGGGTGGAGACAAGGGGTACATAATTTTCAGTTTATATACTCCTCTATGTAGTGTTTGACTTTTCACTAGCACACAGTCTTTTATAATGCATGAATACAGCTATGAGGAACAAAAATGTTAAAAAGGATTCAACTGTTACTAATGTGCTGGATTTGAGAGCCCCCCAAAAAGATGTTTATGATCAACCTTTTGTTTGTTTATAATCAACCTTGTGGGACACTTTAAATAAATCAAGGCCCACTTTCCACTCTAGTACTCTGTCCTCCCTTCCTCCACTGTAAATCAAAAAGGAAGAGAGAATAGTGTTACCTAAGAGACATCATCTCTGCTCAGCACCCTCCACCCTTACAAAATTCCTTATACATAGAGAAAGCTAGATGATTCTCTATACAGAAAAAGAATCATCTATTATGGTGCTACAACAAAGGCTAGAACTAAACTCTGCCTGGGCTTGAAGTCTCCTGGTCCTAATTATCTATTACATAACCCAGAGACAAACTACCTTGCTTCACTGGGACCATGTACTTGAAATGAAGTAGACTCTTCTGAAAATGTATGATCTAACGAGAAATGAAAAAGCCAAAGGAAATGCGTAAGAGGTAAAGAGAGTAAAAGACTAAACTCCTCCAAAACCCACAACTATCTGTTCTGTACTCAGACATAAAAAAGGGATAGTTACACATCAACAGTTTTCTCAGGGGGTTCTTCCTCTTTGACAGGCAGTTCTATGGGCTTTGGTTCTTCTTCCTAAAACCAAATGAAACAATAGTTAATATAAATCCACAGTAAATACCCATCAATAAAAGAATATAAGAACTCAAAAATGAACCAGTTTTTCAGAACCTTCATTCCCCCTCTATGCTCCCCTAACAAGTTAGCATTTAAGCCCTCTAATGATTGATGTTAAGCAATGTGGCCAAGGAAGCGGCACGCTGCCAGTCCAGTGACTAACCTTACTCTCTCCAACTCACCTCTGTTTCATCTCCCAGTACATCTTCTTCATTTGCCTCCTCTTCAGCTAAAGAATATTAAAATATTCAGGTCAAGCCCTGCTAAAAAACCATCTTGATCACTGTTCTTAGGCTAAAATTATAATCATTTTGCTCTCCCAAAATAAAATTCAATAATGGAAGGCAGAACTGATGCTCATAAAATCTGCTCCACATGGAGATGATAAAACAGTATTCTCTACCTAACATTAATACAAAGTTGAACTCCAGCTGGACTGAAATACTGTAATGAGGTCAAACTATAACATTAATAAAAAGTAATGTGGGAGAATATCTTTAAGATTTAGTGGTGGGGAAGGATTTCTAAAAAAAAACCAAAACCCTGAAGCAAAAGTAATATATGAAAAACTGCAGATTTTCCAAAACTAAGGACACCATGGAAAAAGAAAGAAATGACAAAGAAGGTATTTTTGTCTAAAACCAACAGGGAACAGTCACTAGGAATATAAAATAAATGTCTACAAACTAACAAGTGAATTAAGGGGAACCCCACTAAAAACACAGCAAAGGAGAAACCCTAAGAACCATGAGCACAAGAAGTGTTCAAACTTTTTAATTAGAGGAACGTAAATTGAACCAAAAGATTAACAAAAATTAAGCCACTTGATAGGATAGTGCCAAGTTTAGATGTGTGGAGAAGATACAAGAACCCTAATGCACTGAAGAATGTAGATTTACAGAGCAATTGAAAACAATTTGGCAGTGCTTGATCATATCAAGGATACATTTATGAACAGATATTAATTAGCAATCCCACTCGTGGGCATTTACCCCAGAAGAAACTCACACAGAAATATAAAGGAACATGAAAGTAGTAGTCTAGGAGGCAATACAGGTGTTTGTCACCAGGTAAATTAAGTAAAATGTGGTGGATTCCATACATGACAGAACACTATGCAGGAATTCGAATCAATAGACTACATGACTACACAGCCACAGGCCACATGAATATGAATATATCTTAAAAAAACACATGGTACTTAAAGAAAAGAAGTGGGAAGTAAAGTTAGGCTATGGCCTCACTGCCAATTATATAAAAATGTTGTATACCAAACAACACTACATGGTTTGCAAGGACAAAGACAAAAAATACATATCAAGCACAACAGAATAGCTGCCTAAGGGAGTTGGGAATGGATATTAAAGGAAATATATAAAAATCAGAACTGAGACTTGTACAACCTGGGATGATAATATGCCTTAAATAAAGCTGGTTTTGTTTGTTGTTAAAAAGGTGAAATTATAGAATGTCAGAGTTAGAAGGGACCAGAGATTCCTTAGGTTCATGAATTTCAAGGGTGGCAACATTTGTCTCATTTCATAGATCAGAATAGACACCTAATCATGTAAATATTGACTATTCAAAGTTAACCAAGTAAATTTCTGGCATAAGAGGAATCAGAAACCAAATCTTCCAATTCTCAGTCTAATGATACTTGTTTTAGCATACTTCCTTTCAAACAATTTGCTAAAATAAAATTTAGTGTCTTAAAAAAGGGGGGGGGAGGGTGTATTTCTTTGCTTTATAACCACTGTTTTGGATGATCAAGAGTTTTCTTGATAAAGAGCTTATATCACCAACAACCTAAAGGAAAAGGAGAAATCTTCCATATGGCAGAGCCGAAAAATTAATCCCTTCACTCATATCACTCTGCCTCTACAAAACACTCACCATGCTCTTCAAGATATGCCTGGAGCCGGTTGATGAGATCTTGTTTTATTCCCTTGGTCTCCAAGCCACGAGCAAGACATTCCTGCTTTAGTTCAGCAAGCTAAGAAAAAAGAATAAAGCTATTCCTTAGTTAACAGAATGAACCTGGTGATTAAAAAAAAAAAAAGTTTTCACAAGAAAAAAAGAAAAGTTCAATCCCAAACTACTGCTCTTAAACCCACCAAGCCTCCAGATCCACAAAGTTGGCCCACTTCTAATGATATTCAATATGCAAGAAGACTTTTCTAACAGATGGTGAAGAATAAATGTCTTACTTTAATAGAATTTTTACCTATTCATGCAACTATTTATCATTACAAATCCCTAAGTATTTCGACGAGATCTCCGCCCCCCCATTACTGTACCAGCTAGCATACAGAAAAAAATGAATCTTTAAGTAGAAAACCTAATTATCTAAAAGCAGATTCTTCTTACTATTATCCCAGATCCTTTACTGCAATTTACTATTTACCTGCATACAAACCTCACCACTGAAGAATTAGGTAGACGTGTTAGCTAGTTTAATGTCAACAATGAATCGATTAAAGGATCTATGTCAAAATGGAAAAAATATCCAATGGCATGCTATCAAGTTCTGTGGAAGAGTTTTAAATCAGTAATTTGACTAAACATATAACAGGTATCACCTTTGCAGACAACAGAAGGAGGAAGGAAGACTTGATGAATTACTGACAGAACTAAGGGGCAGGGAGGGCAAGAAGGGGAGCTCTTCAGAGAGAACAATGAGCCAAAAAGAAGATTCAATTTGGAAGGACTAGGTATCCCTATAAAGTATTACATTTATATTCAAAGCTTAAATTGTTCAAAAACCAGATGAGCAAGATCTGACTCAACAGTAACTCAAAGGATAAAGACCTCAGGATTTTAGATGTTTACAAGTACAAAGAGGGTTAACAGTATAATTTGCTACCAAAGTAATTCAAGGTTATGGTAACTGAAAAACAGATCTATATTAAATGATTATTTCTTATTTTAAGAAGCATAATGACATGCCGATCCATAGAGAACAAGCAAGAAAAGGAAGGCTCCAGAAATCTTATATGCAGATCAGTGCACAAATAGATGGGCACTGAAAGAAGACTTCACTGGCTTTGAAGTACAGATCTATGATCAACCAGGAGAAGTCAGAAAGCAGATCCCCATAGAAGAAGGAACTTTACAATTAAGGGAATATGCTAGGCATCTCTGGAAGGCTTTCAACCAAGGGAGCATTTGAAAATGGAGAGGGGAGCTTCCCCCCGCCCCAATACAATGACTGGGCAGGTGGAGCATTCAGTGAGTAGGTCAGGCAAGCAGGGATACTATGTGGAGAACTATCCTACTCAAACCAATAGCACCCTCTACTGAGAAACATAATAGGTAAATCACCCATTAAAAGCATAACACGGCCTCTCCTAAAGTCACCTGGGTTCAAATTTCAGCTTTACTACTTAGAGCTGTGTAACCCTGGATGACTAACTTAACCTCTCTGTGCCTCAGTTGCCTATGAAATGAGGATAAGGCAACAGTACCTATACTCTAAGGCTGTTAGGATGATTAAATCAGTAAATATCTGTAAAGCATTTACAACAGTACTTGGCAGCTAGTAACCACCTCGTAAGTGTTAGACACTGGGTGAAGGATGAGACAAGATTAGACAGAATCACTGCTTCTCAGATTTCCGAATTTCACAGATCAATGTATTTTTAATTAGGCAGACTGATGCAGCTGCCAACTTTTTATAATATTCCAGCCAGATGGACTGATATGTTTGTTAAAAACAATAAAAACCAATTACTAGAAAACCATCACACACTTGGGATGTAGCAGTGACGCCAAACTGCTATAAAAGTTTTTAAAAGCTTACTAGTTTTTTTTTTTTTTAACTTATGGTTAACCAGTAATAGTTCATGACCCACACTGGCCTTCAGACCATACCCTGAATACTATTAATCTAGAATCTAGACCCTAAGTGATCTCTAAGGTCCATTTCTTAAGAATCTGGATCTTTCCCACATTGGTACTTTGTTTCTTCATTTTCTCTCTGCTTCCTGGAGAACAAGGCTTTTGATTTTAGTTACACCTTAAAGTTTCGTTGGTTTGGGGCATCTGGGTGGCTCAGTCGGTTGAGCGTTCAGCTCTTGGTTTGGGCTCAGGTCATGATCGCGGATCATGGGATCAGGCCCCACCTAAGGGTCATCACTACTTGTGGGATCTGCTTAAGATTCTTTCTCCCTCCCTCTCTTCTCTTTCTGCTCCTCCCCGAGTGCACGTGCATGCCCATGCTTGCTTGCTCATGAGCAGGCTGTCTCACTCACTCACTCAAATAAACAAATAAAATCTTAAAAAAAAAAGTTTTGTTTGTCCCTTATAAAAGTATTATGTTTACTGTAGAATAGTTTGAAAATTCTGAAAAGTATAGAGGAAAATAAGTCTTACGTAACCCCAGCAAATGGACATCATTTAACATTTTATTTTTTTATTTATTTATTTTTTTAAAGATTTTATTTATTTATTTGAGAGAGAGACTGAGAGAGAGAGAGCATGAGAGGGGGGAGGGTCGGGAGGGTCAGAAGGAGAAGCAGACTCCCTGTCGAGCAGGGAGCCCGATGCGGGACTTGATCCAGGGACTCCAGGATCACGACCTGAGCCGAAGGCAGTTGCTTAACCAACTGAGCCACCCAGGCACCCTCATTTAACATTTTAAATACATCATTTGTGTGCGTGTGTTTAGAGGGTGCTGGTTGTTTACAAAGCAATACAACTTCTTTATTTCTTGTAACCCTTAATCTTCCTCAGAAGCCTCCATTCCCTTTCCCCCCTGGTTTAACACTTTTTGGTAAATATTCAGGTAATTCAAAGTTCAACGTTCTAACAGAGTTGTTCTTCCCTTCTCTTTCCTTCCCCAAATTGTGCCTAGATACAGCCAAGGTTTACAAAAACTCCCAGCTGACAGGGAAAAGGACAGTGATGGTTTTTGCACAGGCTGCTGATCTAGACTTGGGAACTGACAGATTGGTACAACTGGTAGTGTAGCATGGATAGTATCCATCACTGCTGACCACTGGCCCTGCCACTGCCTTTGGTCACTGAAATCTCAGCCCCCACCAGTTCCCAGTCCCTAACCCCAGATCTTTGGGTCATTCATAAGGTCAGTAATAGCCTAACACTATGTCACAATGCCTACATCACTCACCTCACTTCATCTCATCACGTAGGCATTTTATCTCACATCATCATAAAATGGGTGAGTATAGTACAATAAAGTATTTTGAAAGAGAGCACATTCATATAACTTTTATTATAGTATATAATTTTTCTGTTATTAGTTGTTGTTAATCTGTTACTGTATCTAATTTATAAATTAAACTTTATTATAGGTGTGTATTTATAGGAAAAAATACAGTATATGTAAGGATTCAGTACCCTAGGTTTCAGGCAACCATTGGGAGGTCTTGGAACATAACTCCCATGAATGGGGTAGGGGAAGCTACCGTATATCCAGAATCTAATTCCTTCTGGTCTTTCATACAGATTACTGTAACTCTTAGCCCTTGCACCTCATTATAGTTTATTCTCCACAAAGTATCCAGAGTAAACTTTTAAAAATTTAAGTCAGGAAAAAAAAAATTAAAGTCAGAACATGTCATTCCTCTATTCAAAACCCCTCCATTGGTTTCCTATCTCAAGGGTAAAAGCCAGAGTCCTAATGATCACCTATAAGGTCCTCTTATAACACTTTGCACAAGACTCACTCCTTGGGGCGCCTGGGTGGCTCAACTGGTTAATCCTTTGCCTTTGGCTCAGGTCATGATCCCAGAGGCCTGGGATCAAGCCCCACATCGGGCTCCCTGCTCAGCAGGAAGACTGCTTCTCCCTCTCCCATTCCCACTTGTGCTCTCTCTCTCTAATAAATAAATAAAATCTTAGGGCACCTGGGTGGCTCAGATGGTTAAGCGTCTGCCTTCGGCTCAGGTCATGATCCCAAGGTCCTGGGATCGAGTCCCGCATCGGGCTCCCTGCTCGGCAGGGAGCCTGCTTCTCTCTCTCTCTCTCTCTCTCATGAATAAATAAATAAAATCTTTAAAAATAAATAAATAAATAAATAAAATCTTAAAAAAAAAAAAAAAAAGACTCACTCCTTTACCTCCGAGTCTCTGCTTTAACATCACCTTCTCGATTAAGGCTTTCCCCAGTCACCCTATTTAAAATTTCAATACCCACAGTCCCACTGTACTACACCTAACACCTTTCCTATTTTTCTCTACAGACCTTATCACTATTTAACATACTATCAATTTTACTTATTTAACTGTCTGCTTTGTTCACTGCTCTATGCCCAGAACATATGGTAGCTGGCACCTGGAAGGCACTCCATAAATATTTCCTGAATAAGTCCCAAACCTTTACCATCAGCTCTCAGCTCTTGCAAAGGAGACCCACATTTCCAACTATGATTAGACATCTCCAAGTGCAAATCTCAAAGACACTTAAGCCCAAAACTGAACTTATCTTCTTTGCTGCACGAAACTGGCTTCTTCTCCTCTCAACTTAGACTGCTCAAACCTTTGATTCACCTTTCATTCCTCCCACATCTAACTCATCTATAAATACTTACAATTTTATATCCCAAATTTCTTTCAAATTCATTCCCATTCTAATATCCACTACCTTATTTCAGGTCTTACTAAGTTTATTCACTTGACAGTGTTTGAGCACCCACTCCATCAAGCATTATCGTAGATACAAGGAAATAATCATAAAGAAAAGAGAAAGTTCTTGCCCATGTGGAGTTTATTTTTTTTATTTTTTATTTTTTTAAAGATTTTATTTATTTATTTGAGACAGAGAGAATGAGAGACAGAGAGCATGAGAGGGAGGAGGGTCAGAGGGAGAAGCAGACTCCCCACCGAGCAGGGAGCCCGATGCGGGACTCGATCCCGGGACTCCAGGATCATGACCTGAGCCGAAGGCAGTCGCTTAACCAACTGAGCCACCCAGGCACGCCCATGTGGAGTTTATAATCTAGTAAGAAAACAAGGCAAACAATGATCATATACATAAAGTTTAATATAAAAAGGTACAGGGTCCTACGAAAGTATTTAAAGAGTGGTCTGATCATATGTGTGGATACGGAGAACTTATCCTACCTAAGGGTTCCTTGGGTAAATGATGTTTGGCTGATATCTAAAGGGAACTAGTACTTAATTAGACAAAGGTATGGGGGATGGAGGTGGCAGGAGCACTGCAACCGAAAGCATGTGTCAGTTCTGGGTTCCGAGGTAAAGAAAGGCAGCAGTGCAGTGATTAAGAACATGACTTTGGAGACAGACTACCTGGATTTGAGTCACCACTTATTAGCTCTGCGACCTAGGGCAAGTTACTCAATCTCTCTGAGCTTCCATTTTTCTCATTTTAAAATGGCAATAACAGAGGCATTTACCTTTCAGGGTTATTATGAGAATTAAATCAGTTAATGTATGTAAATAGCTTTGACCAGACCTTGCCACATAGTAAATACTAAGTAAGTATTATTAGTAATTAACGAACACAGCTATTCTGAGAAATGAAATGAAATAAAGCCACTGTGGTTGGGAGTGTGAGAAACTAAGCTGGAGAGATTGGCAGGGGTATAATTAAAAGGTTTTAAGCAGAGATTGACTACTATAATAAAAATCTAGGGGCGCCTGGGTGGCTCAGTTGGTTAAGCAACTGCTTTCGGCTCAGGTCATGATCCTGGAGTCCCTGGATCGAGTCCCGCATCCCTCCCCCCTCTCATGTGCTCTCTCTCTCTCATTCTCTCTGTCTCAAATAAATAAATAAAATCTTAAAAAAAAAAAAAAAACTAACTGGTAAAATCTCTTGCTCTCCAGACCCCATCCTCCATACTGCCAAAAGAACAGAAACTGATCACATCAGCTCTTCCTTTCAAATTTTCAAAGGCTCCTCACCTTCTGCCTACATGACAAAAACCAAACACTTTACACAAGTTAAAAGGCCCTTTTCAATATCATTCCATTCTACCTTTATGGTCACATAGTTCACCTACTCTCCTTTCCAAACTATCTTCAACCACCAACATAAATGCACTTTATGCTTCAATATTACAAATGTCTCGATGTTCTCAACACTCTGACACTAAACATCCTTGCGGTTCTCTCCTCTGTAGTAGTCCTTTTTTCAACCACTGACTGGGAATCTGGTACCACTACAGTTCAAGACATTTTCACCCACATTCAGTCTCTCTCTACAACTGTGTTAGAATGACTGCATTTCTACAAAGTCTCCAGAAATTTGCTGTTGAGGTGGACTTATATATCAATTCAGATAATATTTTTCCCTCCTACTTCAAAGCTTGTTCCTTTCGTCTGAGACTCTATACTAAAGCCCCAAATTCTCTTTATAAAACTGGAGTTTTTAAAAAAGAGATAAAACTCTAGTCAACCCAAAAGTCAGGATCACTCCATCAAGATCAACCATGGAACCAAACATTAACTGTCCTGGAAGTCAGAATTAAAGGCACAGGTTCTTAACCAGAGGTCCACGGACTCCTCAGGGCTGCAATGTAGTTTTATGAAGCCCCTCAAATCGCATGCAAAGTGTATGTACATGCCTTTTTCTGGGGAGAGGGTTCATACCTTTCATCAGAGTTTCAAAGATATCTGTGACCTCCAAAAGGTTAAGAAGTGCTCTAGAGAAAAAGCAAAGACAAGCAAATGTGATTAAAAGAGTGAATCCTTTTCAGGGGCACCTGGGTGGCTCAGCTGGATAAGTGTCCAACTCTTGATTTCGGCTCAGGTCACAATCTCAGGGTCATGAGACTGAGCCCCATGTCCGGCTCCCCGCTTGGTCGGGAGTCTGCTTAAGACTCCATCTCCCTCTCCCTCTGCTCCTCCCCCTGCTCATGCTCTCTCCCCCCCTCTCTCTAAAAATAAATAAATCCTTAAAAAAAAAAAAAAGAGCGAATCCTTTTCAGGCTGTCAGGAGGGCCTCATATTCTCTCAGACTATAATACCTGAAATCAGGTCAGAGGACATTATCCTATCAAAATCAAATTTAATATAGACCCGACAATTACAGATTTTATGGAAAGAATCACTCCATAAACCAACACAAAATCCATAAAGGCAAGTCACAAAACTAGTGACTTACTCCAGGGATTTGAAAAGTGGAATTAATAGAAAGAAAATACTAAAACTTTTATTCATATTTCCTTTGTATCTCCATTCACTCAAGCGTTGGTGGTATAGTGGTGAGCTTAGTTGCCTTCCATTTAGTCAAAACTTTCTTTTCAGGGTGCCTGGGTGGCTCAGTCGTTTAAGTGTCTGACTCTTGATTTCGGCTCAGGTCATGATCTCAGGGTTATAAGATTGAGCCTGGCATCAGGCTCTGTGTTCCGCTGGGAGTCTGCTCATCCCTCTCCCTCTGCTCCTCCCCCTGCTCGCACTCTCTCTCTGTCAAATAAATAAATGACAATTTTTTTGGTATGTTTTATAACATACATGATGGTATGGCAGAACAGAATTTATTTAAGTAAGCAGACATATAACAGAGGTGATTACTCAATCTTTTTTACTTGTTGCATTACGAGACCACTGATATAATCTACAGATTTCAGTGCTACCAACAGTAACTCCAGGATACACGAAAACCCACTAGAACAGTTTAGAATCCATGGGTGAGAAATCAAATTTCACAGAAAGGCTAATTGGTGTCATCCAGCATGTGTCCTCCCTACCCTCATTCTCTTTACTCCTTTTTAAAAGCTCATCAAGCTTTAAAGGATCAGTTTTCAGCTTTGGTTAAATCAGCCTGGTTTGTCCAAGATTCCCAGGATGATGTGATCAAAACATCTGATGGGAAAAACTACTTGTGAAACTACAAGTGGACAACTAATCAAGATATTCTAATTCACGCTAAAATAAACTACTCTTTTCTTCTAGGAAACTAATAATCTCAATGTCAGGAAGCTACCAAGACTCCCAAAAGATACAACTTGCAACAGCCCTGTGATTGAGAGTGTCACCCAGTGGTGACACCAAGAGATGCAGGGTCCATCCACGAATTGAAATGGGAAGAGATAAACCTAACCTCGGAACTGCTCTTCCAAAATATTACAGCTACGAGTGAGTTGTCTTTCTAGTGGTAAGGGGTAAGGGTAGGGGGTAAGGCTGGCGGGCCGAGAACCGCGTGAGAGAATCCGAAAAACTTTTAAATCTGAGGTATCTGTACCTTTACTAACCCTTAAGGTCTCCGAAATCCCCGGCTTCTAAGGAGAGGCCTGGCTTCTAAGGAGAGGCCTCTCCTCAGGTTTCAAAGTTAGCTCCGAGGGCGTAACCCCACCTACTAAAAGGAGTGGAAGCATTCTCTGGATCCTGTTTGAAACGCGAACAGATATCAATACACAAAGCTGCCATCATCTGCTAACGGGAATCCCAGCTTTGGAAAACAGACTGGAAAGCACCGACCCAGGAAAGAAAAAGGGGTTCTGGCTCCAGCATGGGGCAAAGAGGAGGGGACCACTGACGTAATGCAGCTCTGACGAGAAATGAAAAGGGAGTATAACAGGTTGAAAGCACTTGCACACCCCGTGGGGAAATGACGGATGATACAACGATGAAGAGCCGAAATAACACAGATACTGTGTTATCCCATATCTCCGTACGGAGAAATGGGAAATTAGGGAAGGCGTAGTGGGGAAGAAGGGAGGCACAAAAGAAAAGAACTACGGCGGGAGCCAGAAAACGAAGTGGAAAAGCCTGCAAGATGAACATGCAGTAAAAGGCGCAAGCCACCCGGCAGAATTCAGTCCCCAGAAAAGTCTAATTCAGCCTTTCCCCGCCTCACGGTACCTTCAGTTTATGGAGCTCCACCGTCTCCGCCGCCATCTTGTTACCCCTCCAGTCCACTAGGCCCCCACCCGCTGCCTCCGCTTCCAGGAGCTCCCGCCTAGGCGCAGATAACCACGGCCGACCAATCGCTGTCACTCTTACTCCCACCTCACACTATCAAACCCCCCCATTAGTCAATAGCGGACGTCGCTCTCACTCCTCCAGGCAGCTTTCCCCACCTCTCTCAAAAGGTGGGACAGGGAAAGGGGCGGGTTCTGAACGTCCCGACGGCGGAAATGGCGACCAATTGCGCGTCCCCGTTGCAAACTGCCAACCAATGGGTGGCGGCAGCGCTGATTCTGTTCCACGAATAGGGAGAGCGCAGATGGGCGAGGACAGCTGCTTCCTGGAGACCACAGGTGTGGAAGCGAACGCCGCGCTTCGAGTCGGACGGGCTTCTGAAGCCAGCAGGTACGGGGTGCCAGGACACTGGAAAATGGGGCTGAGGAAAAGTGGTGCGAGGCGAAAGGTGGTGGAGGGCGGGGGGAGTTAGAGCGTCGGCAAGTTAAATACCGAGAGGAGCTCTGAAGAGAGCCCTGAGGATAGCCGGTGAACGACAAACGACAGGGAAACTGGGAGGAGCATGGGGCGGGTTCAATACTAGGGTTTAGGGAATTTTAGGTAAAGACGGGCCAGCAAGATCTGCTTCTCAAGTAGGCATCAACAAGCACGATTTTAAAGGGCCAAGTTCAGACGATCAAAGCCGCTCCTGGAATCGGGGATAGGGCTCCGTCTCTCGAGATGCTAAGCTCAGGTCCCTTCCTAGCTCAATCCAAAAGCCATTGGGTAAATACCTGGCAGCGCCCTTCGCTTGAGAAATAGATTGGGATGCGGCCTGCTTACATGCCAAGTGGTTGAGAGACAGGACGGGCAAGCCCCAGAGGAAGAGGTGGGGATTAGCAGTTTCGTCCCCTCTGTCCTTATTAGTGGTTCCTTGGTTTCCCTGCTGCCCAAAGTCCCTGCCCCAAGACTAGGCTTACCCCTTCAGGTTACAGTTGAAGTCTAAGGATCAGAGTAAAGATTACCAATAATGTCTCTAAGAGTAGAGAGGACTCGTCTTGCCTTTTAAGTTTTCTTTCCTAAGTCTTCAGTTTTTCCTTTGTGCACAACAGGGAAGTTCTTTTATTCCCAATAGAGTTCAGGGGATTTGGGCTATTCAGGAGACAACTTGGGGGAACAAATTCAAAAAGAGGTTGAGAGGAAATTGAGTTGGACTCCTGCCTGATCCCCCACGGCGGTAGGATGAACGTGGGGGTGGCACACAGCGAAGTAAACCCCAACACTCGAGTGATGAATAGCCGGGGCATCTGGCTGGCCTACATCATCTTGGTAGGACTGCTGCATGTGGTTCTACTCAGCATCCCCTTCTTCAGCATTCCTGTTGTCTGGACCCTGACCAACGTCATCCATAACTTGGTGAGCACTAAACCACACCCTTATACCGAACCCAGGCCTTTCCCAACCAAAAACAAAATCACTGATTATTTGGGGATTTATGTCTTCCTTTTGGGATCTCAGCATAATTCTTGGGCTGAAGGACTACTTTCTGCCTCCTCACACTGCCCCCTTCCCTCCTCCCAGGCTATGTATGTCTTCTTACATACAGTGAAAGGGACACCCTTTGAGACCCCTGACCAAGGAAAGGCTCGGCTACTGACACACTGGGAACAGATGGACTACGGGCTCCAATTTACCTCTTCCCGCAAATTCCTCAACATCTCTCCTATCGTACTGTGAGTCCGGGGGGAGATATGGGAAATGCTCCAAGTGTCAAGGAAAAACCCCCACAGGGAAGCTTTAAAAAAGCAGACTACTCACTTAGACCCTTTGAAGATATTATGGCATGGTCTAAATCTAGGGAGAGCAATAAAAAGTAGAAGATAGTAATCAAGCATTCCTTGCTGCCCCTTTGGTGTTAGGGGAATGGAGAAAGGACTGAGAAAACACCCAAGCAAAACCAAATGGTTTTACACTTCCAAAGGAAGAGAATAAAGCAGAACTGATATAAATCTGTGAAAACTAACTATGGGGAATGGAAGCAAAGGGACTCTAACAATCATATAGACTTCAGCTGTCATTTGCCACGTCATTAACAATTAAAAAACACTCTAACTTATAAATCTCTAGCTAAAGGTGCTGATTATCTTCCCAACCCCAAAATACTGTTAATTTAACTGGAATATTTTCAGATATTCTAGGACTACATGCAATAAAACCGGTGATTTCAAATAGAAGAGAAAGTCACTGCAAAGTCATAAATATGGATAGGGAAGGCCAACTTCACTTAACCCATTTCTTCTCTCCCCAGCTACCTCCTGGCCAGCTTCTACACCAAATACGATGCTGCTCACTTCCTCATCAACACAGCCTCATTGCTCAGCGTACTGCTGCCTAAGTTACCCCAATTCCATGGGGTTCGTCTCTTTGGCATCAACAAATACTGAGGGATGGGGCTGGGGTAACACTGGACCAAAGGACTTAACATCCTTTCCTTCTCCATATTGTCTTCTGTGTCTTGAAAGCCCGAGAACTATATAACCTTTCACAAACTCCCAGGAAAAAAACAGATCAGAAAATGGGGCTCCCTGGGCCCAGCCCTGCTAAGAGCAGATTTCTTTGAATCAGGAAAGGTGGAAAAGATAAGGGCCAAATCACTCTCCCTCGCAGCAGGAAGCCATGTTTGAGCAGTTTGGTGATTAAGTTTTTCCAGATCTTCCACCTGCACCACCTTCCAGCTCTGTTTTGCTATGTATTTTCCTTATAATAAAGATAATTTTTTTTTCAGATATGGCTACAGTTTGGTCAGCAGGAAGGGTAGGGAGATGTCCTCATAAGGCTGAGGAAGAAACAGGGAATAGCAACTTACTGTATAAAACTTCTCTAAGATATTTTTTTTGTCCCCTCTCCCTTGGTCCAGTAGGAGGTGCCCTTCACTCAGCTAACACTTAGTAGGGAAAGAATTCTCAAGTGAGAAAAAGGGCAAAGAAGAGAGGGAAGATACAGGTTGCCAGTTATATATTTATAGAAAGATAATCCCCTGGCTTTAAATAGATATGTACATACAAATATGAACAAACTTAAAAAAATACAAACCCTTGGATCATAAGGGGGCTTCTGGGAGCCCCTTAATCCTTCCCCCTCACCCAAGGGCAGAGGGCATGAGTCTGCTTTTTTAAAAATTATTAGTTTTGGCCATCCCTGCAGCAACAAGCATGAAGTTGAGTGATTACCCACAAGGTGAATGTCAGGAAAAATTCAAAGTTCCCACTCTCTGAACTCTATGTATAATCTCCTATAATTAGAGCTACATGCTTTCTTGTTCTCTTTTAACTAGTATGTTGGGGTAAAGGAGGGGGCTCCCTCCTGAAATAGGTCATGAAATTATAAGATAGACTCGTAGTTTAAAAAGGGGGGGGAAGTGTCATCTGCTCTAGAAGCAAAAGACAAAGGCATACAGACCCCAGGGAAATACCAGTTCACACACTACCGTGGGAGATACTGTCCAGCCCAGGTCTGGGCTCTAGGTTCTTTGCTCTAGCCACCCCCTATTTCTTTGGTATTGTCAGAAGACAAGATTCAGTTCCTAGGTGCTGGTGGAGGAGGGAGAGTGGTTCCGGGGCTTCCTACAAGTACTGAGTGAACAATTTGGGCTTAAAATTTTCCCTTTTTTAAATATTTAAAAATAAATAAGTCAAAAACTCCATCCTGTGCTATACACAGCCCTTTTGACTCCCTGACATTGATCTGAGGAAAGAGAAGGGGTGTCAACGTTGGAAGGGCCTCCTCACTTTCTTCCGCCGCTTCGGTTTGGCTTCTCCCTTGGGTACTGTGCTGTTGGGCTTAGAGGCTGCAGTGGCCCCAGGGCTAGGCTGAGGAGCTGCAAAGAAGTTCCCATTGGACATCTGGCCTGGGGGTACTTGAAAGATCCGGCTCAAGAAATCCTGAAGGTCAGCAGGAGGGGCATCTGGGGTTGCTCTGACAGGAAAACAGAAGACATTATGAGGCAAGAGCTATTAAGAGTTATATGGTTACATGTGTTACCTGTTTATACCTAAGTTAAAGATACACTGGAAAAAAAAAAAAGATATACTGAGCCAGCTGCCAAACTTCTTAAGGGTAAGACATCTAGGTGTCCTAAGCAGCATGTCATCTGAAATCATATTCCGAACTACACTAGTGGGTAGATTATTGGAAGAATTAACACCTACCTCTGCCGCCCACTTGTGCCTGGAATCCGAGAACCAAATGAGATGTGATAGGGGACTCTGTGGGTATCTGGGGAGATTCCCACACGCTGGCATCCAGCCCACTCTACAAGCATGAGAAATAATTAGCCAAAACATCAAAGTTTTGAGCCTACATGAGCCAATATTTCTAGAGAACAGAAGTATACCTGTGATGTCATACACCTTTCCATCCATCAGTGCAAAATAGGTGATCTTGAGGCCCAACATGCTTGACTCTGCCCAAAAGTCTCCTTCCTCAGCAGGATGCAGCCTATTACACTCAGCACAGTATCTGGCACTCTTAGGTTCCCGGTCCATTTCAAACCTCCTACAACCCAACAAAAGGATAGTTCCTTTTAATTTGTCAAGCCTACGATATTGTTATAGTATCATCATTATAATCGCCTCTCGGCCTTTTGGCTAAGATCAAGCATTAGTATTACTATTGACAAATATGGCTAAAATATCTAAAATTATCTCCACTCAGTTGTTACATATGTCTACAAACACCCATACCCTCAACCTTCTCTCTCAAAAGTAAAAGTAATACTTTTTTCTCACTACAAATTCAAATCCCCAATCTCTTGACACTATGGCAAAAGTAGAAACCTCAGGGTCTTTTTACTCATCAGCTGTATCCCCCAACTACCAGTAATACTCACAAGGAAGTCTTTGGCTACCCAATGCCTAAGCTGTGGCTGTCCCATCCCTGCCCTATTTCATACCTATGCTTTCCCTGGCATCGGCTGCACATCATAGTATTCATTGCCTCTTTGAGATCATCCTGCAGCTTGGACAGAAACTCATTCACTGAACGGCTCAGCTCATTCTCTGCCATTCGTTTCCTAAGAGAAAAAAGCCTTTGTAAATCAGAAGGTATTGAGCAGGGGACAAAGGGAGATGAATCTTTTAGCCTCTTGAGGCCCCAGGCCAGCTAGAAAGATAAGCAACCCCAGTTCTCTCCGCCTGAGAGAGCCTCATCCACAAGTCCAGGGAGCTCTACTATGAAGATTACTCATTTATCCCACCTGACAATTTCCCATTTCCAACTTACATTTCATATTCCTTCCGCCTTTCAGGGTTGCTGACAATGTCCCAAGCTGCCCGCAAAACCTTGAAGGCCTCCTCTGCCCGGGGATGATGATTTTTGTCAGGATGAACCTACCAAGACAAAAGATTTCATCACAAATCCATTCCAACCCTCTCCCCAACTTAGGTCAAAATACCCTCATTATCAGGATGCCTGGGTGGTTCTGTGGGTTAAGCATCTGATTCTTGATCTCAGGGTTGTGAGTTCAAGCCTGGCGTTGGGCTCCACCTTGGGCTACACACTGGGCGTGGAACCTAATTAAAAAAATAATAACAACCCTCATATCAAAGGGTTCTCTTTCACCACCCTTTTAGAGAATCAATACAGCTTAATGACTAATTGCTCTGGCTCTGCAGCCAGATACGGGATCAAGTTATCTCTGTCACTATTAACTATATGACCTAGAATATTATATCTATCATGGATTACTGGGAGAATACTCACAACATATATAGTACAGGATTTGGCAGTAGAGTGATCCACCATCTCAGTGTGCCTGGGACTGTCCCAGTTTTGGCACTGAAAGTTCATGTCTCAAGAAACCCTCAATCCTAGGCAAACAGGGATGGTTGGTCACCCTACCTGGTACATGCATACTAAGCCCTCACATTTTAACTCACTGTCAATCATAAAGTAAGAGTTCCAAAGATATATCCTCAAACTCATTCTAACTAGAAAATTCTCATATGTCCTTCCTACAATGGTTTGCCTTTCTGTCCCAGAAATGAAATAGCATATTGTGATCCTCACAGGCTTTTTATCCACCTTTCAGCCTTTTCTCGAAGACAAATAGTATCCTCACCTCCTACAGCTTCCTGATTGTTCCCATCCTCCTTTTCCGAAAGTGCAGAATAAAGCTAGTCTCCTGATGATGCCAAATAAATAGAATGCTGTTAAATCTCCACGTACCCATGCTTATAGGACAGCCTTTTAGTCCTGGTCACTCTGAGGCTTAATAAGGGCAGTGAGAGTTTCTGTAAAAGCAGCCCACAGACAGTGGCCCAGAACAAGGGAATACTTTGAGGGGTAGGGCAGGTGTGTTTAGGATCAGGGAACTTTATCTCTACTCCAAGAAAGCAAGCTGAAAATGAGAATTTTTCTAAGAATGCTATTCCCCAAGAGAGGATGTCTGCTAAAAGACATGAAAGTGAGAAAAACACTCTACTGCTAGTAACAATCTGAGTGTAAACTATCATTCCCCACTCTTAAGAATATCCCAGTCTAGGGGCGCCTGGGTGGCTCAGTCGTTAAAGGTCTGCCTTCGGCTCAGGTCATGATCCCAGGGTCCTGGGGATCGAGCCCCGCATTGGGCTCCCTGCTTGGCGGGAAGCCTGCTTCTCCCTCTCCCACTCCCCCTGCTTGTGGTCCCTCTCTCGCTCTCTGTCAAAAAATAAAATAAAATCTTAAAAAAAAAGGATATCCCAGTCTATCCACTAAGGGGCATGCATTTCCCACCAAACTAATTTAGTCCTCTGCTAAGTTACAGGCCTGGTACCTTACTGTGTCTTGAACGGTTAATGGACACCTTGGTTACCCATTCCTCTTTGTTGTCATGCAGTCCTTGAGGTAATTTACACACCGTGATAATTTTACCAGTCCAGTTCCATACAAACAGGCCTCCGATGGAATTTACACACATTACTTATAGTCATAATATAGTTTTACTTACAGAAAAAGCCGTAATAATATCTAAAAATATCAAATTAGTATCTAGTAATAGCAATTTACATGCTTGTATTAAACCATTTCTCTCAAGCAAATGGGGCATCACAACTGCCACCTGTACCACCCGCCCCTTTATCAATAAAAGCAACTATATCATGGGGCGCCTGGCTGGCTCAGTCAATAGGGCAATGGGACTCTTGATCTCAGGGTTGTGGGTTTGAGCCCCACATCAGGTATAGAGATTACTTAAAAATGAAATCTTAAAAAGAAAAACAACAAAAACCGTATGTTCATGTATGACCTACAGATGCACATGCCTCTCTATGGTTTATGTTCCACTCTCTTTCCCTTTTCCACTCTAGATTGCTGGTCTTGAAATACTTTGTTTTCTTTCACATGCACTCCCTGAATCTTCCCACACTAAGTCCACACTTGGCTCTCTGGGATAGATCGTTGGATTTCACCCTGTTCAAAAACCCTCATTTGTTCAGGGTAGAAAATTGACAGGCTTTCTGATTAGGCCTCTTCTCCACCCTAGTTAGAGGGACTTCACCTGGATATTCCAGGGTGAGTGGTCCAACATTGATAGACCAGGTTCATTTCTTTTCATTAAGAATCTCATGACAAGGGGCACCTGGGTGGCTCAGTCGGTTAAGCATCTGCCTTCAGCTCAGGTCATGATCCAGGGGTTCTGGGACCAAGCCCCTGCATCCTGGCTCCCTGCTCAGCGGGGAGTCTGCGTCTCTCTCTTGCCCCCCCCCCACTCCCTCCCCACCTCATGCACTCTCTCTAGTGCTCTCTCAAATAAATAAATCTTTTTTTTTAAAAAAAAATCTCATGACAAAAAGCTTAAAATGAAGGGAAAGTCAGATCCCATAGTAGAGGGGAAAAAGTCTTTATGACTATTTCCTAAGAATTAATGTTACTCCAGCTTCAAGTTGACTTTTTACTCTGCCTTCTCTTTATCATACTCTCCCTAAAATTGGAATAGAAAATACGAGCACAAAAGAGGAACATGAAACACAGGAAAGGTACTCACCATCACTGCCAGCTGCCTATAGGCCTTCTTCAGTTCAACATCAGATGCTGTGACTTCAACCCCCAACACATGGAAAGGGTTTAGCTCATCCTCAGGAACCCCAGCCATGGTCAAGAGTCGAGCCACTTCCTCCTCAGGCTGGCAGTAGCGACCACCTGCTACAGGTGCATTCCCCTGCCTGTTAGTCCTTGGCTTGACCCAAGGCAACTCCAGCCAGCCCCACTGAAACATTTTTACCAACTGCTGCCATGGCCTGCTATCTCTCAGCAAAATCAGGCAATGCTGCAAGGTGGGAAAATCTAGCCAAGAAAAGAGCCAAGTGGCTTTACCCCTCCAGCCTAACCGGTCACCCAGTCCCACCAGAAACCGCCAGCCCAACTGTAGACAGCCCAACAAAAGGGCCAGAGCCAGAAGCAGCAAAGCACCCAGTAGCCTAAGAAAACGGGTGAACAGCCCTGCCCCACAGTAACATCCTTGGCTCAGAAATTGGAACATCACCTGGGCCCAGCCCCCCAGCCGCCCTGCCCAGACTCCCAGCCAGACTCGAAAAAGGTCCAAATCACTGCCTTTCAGCTGCCTGCATGCATAGATGAGATGGCCACAAGCTTCCACGTACTCTCCCACCAATACCAGCAGTTCAATTAGCCACCAGAAGCCTGCCTGTCCAAGCTGACACAGTTCCTCTGCTCCCCATAATCCCAGGCCTCTGCGCTTATCTGCCTGACTTCTTTTCCGGCCCAGCCGATGTCGGCCAGGGGACCTGGGATCTCTGCGTCCACCCTCCCGAGTATCCTCCTTGGCCGGGATGCGGTGTCGCTGTCGCCGGGGTGGCGGTTTCTTCGCACTGGGCACACGTGAAAAATCCCTGGGGAACTTAAGAGGTTCCTCATCATCATATTCCTCTTCCAACTCTTCATCTTCCCCCAAAACTGGAGAGGTACAATGGTGGCAAAAGTTGCTAGAAGAGCTATCTCCTCCCTCAGAGTAAGGCCCTTCAGGGATTCCAGGGGTTCCCTGGCAGTTGCAAGCAGATGGAATGGAAAGAAAAGAAGGGTTCCCATCCTCCTGGTACCCAGCCTCATTCTCTCTTGAGAGTTCCTGGTCCACTCCTGACTCTTCTTCTGAAGATGCCTCACTCTGGTCAGGGTCCTCTCCATCCCTAGGGGGTCCTGGACCCCTTGGGGGGCCATGGCTTGGATCCGACCAGTGGGCTGGGTTTGGGGGCTGTGTGTACTTAGGACTAGAGTGCTCTGTGAGGCAGCGGGTACCATTAGGAGCAGGCCCCGCTGAGTCCCTGAGTCCTGAGAATGAAAGTATTTCAGGGTCCACAGAGGATCCTAAAGTCCTGAAGGAGGCACCACCACTGTGGTGGGCTCCACACAACCCTCCTTCTCCGGGGTACTTCTGGGCCATGACCCCGGGGCTTCCTGAGGATTTTAGGTCACAGCCATCATGATGAGTCCTGATGCCTGTAACAAAGGTATCAAGGTGGGGATGATCAGGATTGAACCAAGAGAGGGGTTAAATAACCTTAAACTGGGGATATAATTAATGCACCCATCTCCCTTGTTTTCTCAAAATTTTCTGGGGCGTTCGTTATCCCTACCAATAAGCCAATACTACATTAACCACAACCGTGCTCCCCCCCTCAAAAATCCCCTTAGTTTTTCTTCTTTCCCCAGAAAGCTATAATCCAGAATCAGGGAAATAGAGAGGTACCGCAAAGGGTGTGGCCTGGGGTTCACTCTTGGGTAAAAAAGGAAAGACGACCGGAAAGGGGGGCCGCAGGCTTCCAGAAAAGGGTGGGGACCGTGCGGCTCTTAAAGAAAACCTGGGGGGCGGAGCTTAGGGTTGCCCCTCAGAAAGACATCCAGGAAACCTTGGGCTAGGTAGAGGGGGCGAAGGTAACGTACCGGAAGAGCGGCGGTAACTCCTCCCCCTCGAGCAGCTGGGCCTAGGGCCAGGGGGAGCTACGAGAGCAGCTCCCCCGGCTCCGCCTCCCGCTCACGCTCTGCTTCCGCCTTCCGTCCCCGCCGTGGCCGCCGACCTACGCCTACTTCCACTTCCGGGGTCACCCGGGAAGAGACGGGAAGGAAACGAAAAAGCCGTTGGCGGAGGCGCGAGCCAGTCGAGCAAGCTCTGAGTCAAATCGGAGGAGGCGGTCCTGAGGAAGCACTGGCTGGCCCCGCCCCTTAAAGGGCTCTCTGCTGCCACCCTCCGGGTCCTGGAGTGATACCCCCGAGGCTGCACCGCTGGTGGGCGCTGCAGCAGTGCCTGCGGACGGGGGACAGATTTTTCAGGGTTCCTCTGGCCGTATTCGTAGGCTTTGCCGAGACTGGGAGATGGAGGACAGCCACCGAGCCACAGTCTGTTTCCCTTGCAGACAAAACCAGGGAGCGTAGAAGAGCCACCACCCCGAGCCTTTCCCAGCTGCCTGTAGCGAGGACAGAGGTCCTTTTGTATCATGCGGAGGTGGAGCAGAGGGGAGGACGCCCCGGGCCCGCCCCCGCCCTGGCCTCCATGCACTGCCCGTTCTTTCCCAGCAATCCTCGGCCTCCCCAGGGCCTGACCCAGCTGGCGAACTGCCCGGTGTAACTGCAGCTCCCACGGCCCGGATCCGCCCCTCGGGACGCAGCTCCAAGCACCGTCAACGGAGCGGCTCTGGGCGACTAGGAGCGTAGCTCCGCTGGGCTCAGGACCCGAGCGGAGTGCCAAAAACCCCTGCGCTCATCTACATGCTGTTTTGCGTCTCATTTGCATACCGAGCTGCACTCGGTCGACGTCGACACGCGCTCCCGCCCCCACGCAGACCCGGCTTGGGTCCCCTCCTCTGCACGCGCCTCTGCCGTTAGTCCCCCTTCCAGACCCCGTCTTGCTCCGCAAGTTTTTCCGCCCTTGAGCCCCTCGCTGGCTCCCCTAGTCCTGTAAAAGCCCCTTCCCCGGGTCCCTGATCTCGACCACCGGGTTCTCCAGAAGACAATACTCCAATTCTCTGGGAAGTGGAAGAAACCAAGCGGGGCTAGGGGGGCGCTGGGACCCCAGTTGGGGCTTTGAGAGCTTCTAGTTGTCGAGTCTTCGCCTAAGTATTCAGAGACCTTTCCCCAGACTTCTTGCGGTGTCCCCAAAACCGTTCCCTGCTATGGTCGGGGGGGTCTCTGGTCCCAGCTTAGAGCAGTGGCCAAACTGGGTCCCCCCCACACATAGGGAAAAGAGTTGGAGGGGCCCGCCCCGTGATGTCACCCTCCACACACCCTGTCCCCTTCCTCCACCCCCCAGGCTGGTTGCATTTAGCTCACGGGGCTTGGGCTTCGACTTGGAAGAGTTTAGGGGGCAACGAACAGAGTGGCCCTGGGGGTGCCCACGCCCGACAGCCGCCCCGACGCCTAGGACCTCCGGGCAAAGATGCAGCAGGGGGGTTAGGGAAGCACTTCTACCCCCGCCTCTCCTGAGCCCTGGCAGGGTGGTGAGTAGTTAACACTTCTTCCCCAATCTGTCCTTGTTTAGAGTCCCTAGACTTCCAAGCGGATTGAAGAGAGGAGCCCCAAGGATTCCCCACGCCAACACTCTAGCTTGTTAGGACCTTGATGTCCAAAAGAAGACAGATGAAAGCCCCTGCATCCATCCTACCCCACTCCCACAGTGCCCCCAATGCCAGCCCCGCCTTGGTGTTTTCCTTTCAGGAGCTGAATTCAAATCCCACTGGCAGCCCTGTAACCCTTGGGCAAGGGAGGGGTAGGAAAAGTCCCACCAATGTCCTGAGAGGAGGAGCAAGAGGCTATCAGGATGTGAGATGTCTGTGGGCAAGGTGCCTGCTTAGTCCAAGAGGGACCATGGGAATTGGACTGTGGCCTGATGCACCTTCCCCCAACAACTCCATCTCCACATGAAACTGAGGCTTCAGAACCTTGACAAAGTGTGGGGACTGTCTCTACTTGATTCCTTGTCCCAAACTTTTGGTGTCTGTTTCTTTTCTCCCCTCTTCCTTCCCTGGGGTTGGAGCAGCTGTCCAGAGACCCCACCATGACTCATTCTCTCCTCTTTCTCCTCCTCCCCCCTCAATTAACCCCACCTTTCCCAGTCCAGTGAGGCAGTATTGAGTCCCAACTGCAGATGGGGCAAGATTCCTTCTAGCTGGAACAAGCTGCTGGGCCTTTAGCGCCCAGTCCCACTAATGTCCCTGGGCCCCTCCTTCCACTGACTTAGGACTTCCTACTCTTCCCAACCACCCTGGAAAGCTAGGGAGCAGATAAAGTGTCATAACTTTATAAGATTTTAGTTTAAGTTTTACTTAATGTCCTTGTTTCCGAGGGTAGTAAAAAGACAGCTGGCTCCCCTTGACCCAATCCTGTAGATTTTTTCAGTTACCCCAGCAAGGCCATGCTCCCTCCTGAAATTGGCCTTTCTTCATAAGAAGTAGAGGTACAGAATCCTCAAGATTCATGGGCACCTGAGTTCCTGCCCCCTACCCCCTTGCAGGTTTCCCAACCCCCTCAAGATATTCATGGATGGATGAGAGGAGCTGACACTGACCTTCCCCTCTGGGATCACCTTTTCCTCGGCCATGGAGGAAGCCTTGTTGCCCCTGGCCATGACCTCTGACCCCAGGCCCTTTAATCAACAACTCCCAGAGCCTCCAGACCCAAGATGTGTCTTGGAACCCCAGGACAATCCTGAACTGGCACCCGCCCTGGTGTGTGCTCTTTGTTGCTGCTTTGGAATCATCTACTGCTGCTTCGGTGAGGGCAGGGCCAGGATTCTGGGGGGCAGCTGCCCAAAACTGTCACCCTCAAGGATGATGCCAACTTTCTCCTTTGCTCCTGGGCCACCTCTACTCCTCTATCAGGGATGCCTACCTTCATGCTGCTCTTGCCAGCTCATCTTGCCCCCGCCCCATATCCATGCCCTCTAGCTCTGACCCCTGGCAACCCTCACTTGCCTCTCCCTTCCCTCCTACCTCAAAACTCCATTCCCACATTATCCTCCATGTTTAAGCCTTCTTCAACCCTTCCCCAATAACCTAAATCAGCCTGTGCTGACTTCTTCCCATCTACCATCCCTGGAAGTACTACACCTTTTTTTCCATATTTACTCCACACAGTGTATCCATCTTACCTCCTGATTTTTCCTCCCACCCCCTCACAGTTTTTGAAAGGTCCCTGCCTTCCCTGAGATGACCCCTTTCTGCCCCTTGCCTTGAGGTCCCTGGGCTGCTGCTCCTGTCTTCTGCTCCTCTGGTTAGCCACTCCTCTCCCTTCTAATTCATCAGAGCCATCCCTGTAGATGTCCCCTTTCTGTCTCTCAGTGCCTCCTGCCTCCTTTCCCAGGCTACCGCTGCTTCAGGGCAGTAATGTTTCTCTCGGGCCTGCTGTCAGGAGCTCTGGTGATCTTCCTGCTGTGCCACAAGGAGCGAGTGCTAGAGACACAGCTGAGCCTGGAGGTGAGCGCGGGCATTGCGCTGGGCATCGGACTCCTCTGTGGCCTGGTCACCATGTTGGTTCGCAGCGTTGGGCTCTTCCTGACTGGTCTCCTGCTAGGCCTAACCCTGGGTGCCGGGGCCCTGCTGGGCACAGAGCCCATCTACCAGCCACCTTCAGCCTGGGTGCCGGCTGGGGGGCTGGTGGGGCTGGCACTGCTGGGAGCCCTGCTCACGCTTCGGTGGCCACGTCCGTTCACAGTTCTAGGCACAGCCCTGCTGGGTGCTGCGGTGCTGGTGGCCTGTGCTGACTACTTCCTAGAGGGGCTGGCACTGGGCAGTCGGCTGGGCCAACGCTTGCAGGCACTTCCAGCCTTGCCTCCTCTCTGCTGGTATAGCTGGGTCTTGCTGGGCACCTGGCCAGCCCTGGGGGCCCTTGGGGCCCTAGCCCAGTGGAAGCTCATGGATGAGGAACATGGAGGCCACGCCAATGGTGAGTTAGTGCCATGGTACAGAAGCAGCCAACCTGTGCCTTCTCGTGTCCCCAGTTCCCAAACTTGACGGGGTGCGGGGGGGGGGGAGAATTATACTTAGGGGTGGCGGTGTCTAAGGTGAATAAGGCAGGGCACTGAAAGGAAGTTAGAGCTGGAGGAGCCAACGGTCTGGGTAAGAATGAGGAAAAATTGTCAGAGGAGCAGAAGCAGGGAGGAGTTAGTTACTGGGGATTGTTATGGAAGGAAAGGAAGGTCTCAGGGAAGTCCAGGAGGAAAGTGTAGGAGGATTCCAAAGAGTTTCTATTAGAATAACCAGGGGGGAAATGAGGTTTGAGAGAGACAGAACAGGGAGATCAAATGGGTTTCTCTAGAGGGTGAGGGTGTTTGGGGGTGGGATTCAAGGTCTAAAGAGGCCTCCCTGAGTCCGTACGGCCCCCTCCCAAGCAGTGGTCTTGAGCCACCAGCGAAGGCATCTTCAGCTCCTTCGGATCCGTCAGCAAGAGGCCAAGTGGCACCGGACATCCCCTGGGGTGGGGCTCTGTGAAGGCAGCTACCGGCGCCAGCTTCCCCCCAACGCCCGGAGCCCTGCTGATAGTCTGGCTCCCGTGAGTGAGGGGAGGGGCACACTTGGGGATGGGGCAGAGGGCATATGGGGATGGTCACAGTAGGAGGTGGGGGCTCTGACCCAGGCCCTTCCTTCAGCCCTCTCTGCCCTGTGCCTCTCCAGAGTTATCTCCAGAGCCTTCGAGAGCGCCAGCTGGGACCAGGCACCCAGGCCACAGCCCCCCACACCGTCCTGGATCTGGATTCTGACTGTGGTTCCACTGTACCCCTCACCACACCTTCTGGTTCCACCCAGACCTGAGCCTAAACCTCCACTGATGCTTCCACCCCTAGCAAGGGCCTTGGAACACCAAGTGTGCAGGACCTGAGCCCACAGGGCCCTCACACAAACTTCCCCACCTCTCTCATTGGGGATAGAATCTGTATTCCAACCCAGACCAGCCCTGTAGGGATATGTTTCAGGGACAGATAAAGGGGAATCTTGTGGGGAGGGGAGAATGGAAGTATGAGTACCTACCTCTGTCCAATAACAGAGGTGCCCTGGCCCCTAAAGTAACTGACTTCCAAATTCCCTCCCAACCAAGGAGGGCCCTTACCCAAAAAGCCTTTTATATACTTGCCTCAGTGTGCCTCACAATGGTAAAATAAGGGTTTTTGTTGTAGGACCTACAGAAAACCAGGAAGCTCCCCAAAGCACTCAATAGCTATTTGATGGGGAGAAGGGCACAGAGGAGCTCTAAGATCACCTAATCCCTACACCTCTCATTAGCAGGTGGTTGGCTCCTGGTTAGCCTTTCCTCCTGGGTCCCATAGGCTCAAGTCCCCTTCTCCTACCTCAGTTGAGAGTACTGTCCTCCATGGTGCTTCCCTTTCTCTCCTTAATGTGGGGAAGACCACAGGGCAATGCGTGGCGCAGAACCTGCCTCCCCCCAAAGCTGTCTACTTGCTCCAAGGAGAGACCATTTGCCCACATGCCAGAGTCTTGCCCTTTTGCCCAGAGTAGCCCGGTCTTCACGGCTGCATGGGAGACAAGTGCCTTCTCTGCTTCTCACTGTAGGTGATGCTAATCTCCTTAACTAGAACTTTGTCCCAGCCACCAACCCATTCTAACTCCCTCCTCTGATTCTCCTGCTCAGAGTCTGTTCCCTGGTTCCCCAGACAGCATGAAGGAAGATATCTTCCTCTCCTGGTCAACAAAGCTATGATGGGAGGGAGGAAGAACACGGAGCATGTGAATAAAATGGCATTGAACACTGAACCGGGGAGTCCAGCCCCTGCTGTTGCTGCTCTTTTCTTTCTCTGCACCCCCAAACAGCGAGACTGACAAGTCCTCTGGTCCCCTAAAGATCTGATACGGCTATCCTTATCAGACTGGACGACCGGACTCAGCTACACACACACACAGCCAGAGGAAGAGCTGTTCAGTCCTCTCTAATGAGCATGGAGTTAGCCTTTATTAAGCACAAATGTGCCAGACATTGTGCCCTGCACTTCACAAACAGTATTTCATTTAATGCAGAAACCCTGCAGGATTGGTATTGACCTTATTTTGCAGATGGGGAATCTGAGGCTCATGAGGTTAATTAACTTGCCCAAAGTCATAAGCAAGTAAGTGTGATTCTTAAAGGGTTCCAAAGCACTTGCTCATTTTACTGGCCATGCCATTTTCTTGCACTTTATCTAGGAAGAACAGGACCCAGGCATTTAGCTTCCCAGCTGCTGCCACCCGTCAGCCAAGGGCCTGAGTGACGCCTTCCTTCTACCACTGTCTTCCAGAGAGTAGATAACACAGTTCGAAGTGTTATCTAGGGTGGAGAAGAAATGTATAGAGTTGGGAGCTGACTCAGAGTTAGGGAGTCACTGCCCAGGAGGGCAAGAGCACAGAGGAGTGGTGGCTGGAGCTGGGACATTTAGAGACCTGAGGTCTATGGTTCATGCCCCTGCTGCAGCCTGGCAGCCTAGTGAGGCAACATTTGATTCACGCCTTAGGCCTCTGGGAGGGTGACATTACCAGGGAATGAAAGGATGGGGGAGCCTGTGGCTGAGGGGGTAATGTCCACAATGGGGTCTCCGGGTGGGTGGTCAGTGTTCAAGGTGGTATCTATGGCTGAGTAAGTGGTGTCCACAGTTGTTCCTGTGGCAGAGTGGTCAGTGCCTGTGGCTGAAGGAGTGGCAACTCCACCTGACAGAGTAGGGTCTGAGGTCTGGGGATGACAGTGCATCCAATTGCGGGCGGTATCTCTGGGATAGCCTTTCTCTACCCGAAGCTGCCTGTTGAGGCGCCAGTATTGTTTACCCTTGAAGAAGTAGACATGACCATCCCGCCAACTCATAGCAGCGGAGGGCTGGTTTGGCACCCCCGTAAACAACCCTTTGATTGGTTTAGGGTAGTGGCTGAAGTCAGTTCGGGCCAGCTCATCCCACTGCCAGTACCCGGAGCCCTAGGAGTAGGGTGGGTAGGGAGAAGAAGAGGATAAGGAGAGAGCTCAAGGATCCCCAGATCTACCCCCAGCTGCAAATGATCTATCTTCGAGAGCAAGTCTGCTTCTCAGTGTGAGGTAGCCCACCCCTCCTAAGAAGGGATTTGCCCTTGCTTTGAACTTTATACCTTAAAGAGGAACACCTTTTGGTTGAAAGGCCAATAGAGAGCTGCATCCAGGTTGGGTTCTACCCTATTCAGCTTCTTGGGGAAGCCAGGAGACATCTTGAAATTAATATAGCGCCACACCTTGTTTCCTGAGAGCAGATAAGGAAAGAACAAGTTACCTCTGTCTTGAGGTGATAGCTTTTGGTTCTCCCATTCCACCCTTCCAGAAACTTCTCATCTCTCCCTCCCTTCTTTAATGGTACGCCCTCCTCAGGTAACACACTGTAAACCAGTCCCTTTTACCCTTAAAGAAGTGAATCCATTGTGTTCGAGGAGAGTAGACAGCAGCGTCTAGGTTTCCTGGGAGCCCCTCCCAAAGGGCAGACACTTGGAACAAGGGACCCAGCCCTGAATCGGTCACCGTCCACACATAGTTTCCCTTAAAGGCATAAGTCTTCCCTCGGGGCCCTGAGGCAAAAGTGTGAACAAGTCAAAAAGACATGGGTCAAATAAAGACTGATGGGCACCTCAGACAGGCTGATAATCTGCCCTCCTCCCACAGGCTGGGTCCTCAAAACTTCATTCAACTTTAATTTAAAAAGAGAATTAAGGTGGAGAAGGAAGACTCCATGTTCAGCTTCTTCATTATTCAGATTCACTCAATGAAACAAAAGCCCTGCTCTGAGCACTCTAATTCACTCAATGAAACAAAAGCCCTGCAGATAGCTGCTCCCCTTTGGGGACCTCACCTCCCATTCCAAGTAGCTTCCAAGTTGTCCTTTCATGCAGGTATAATACCGTCTCTAATGGACATTCCAGCAAATAGAGTTTTCTTCATCTTGCTATATTACCAGATATGTTTTGGTGGCCCTTATAGGGAGGCAACTGAGGTAAATGCCCACCTAACCCATCTTTAATTTGGCTCTGAAGCCTCCCTCCCCATGCCACATGGCTTCTCCCATGGCCACTAACCCCTGCCTGGTATCTAACCTCTGTTGCTCATGCTGAGGTCCCATGTCATTCCCATTTGTCCAAGTCTCAAAGTCAGCGGGCTGCGGCCACCGACTGACTATAGCCTGGAGGGGAAGGGCCTCACCCAGCATCACGGCATCCAGTTCACCACTGCAGGGGTCTGGCATGGGACTGGGCTCTGTGGGCACATGTGGTAGAGTGGGGAGCTCCATCTCTTCTTCCTCATCCTCTATCTCTGGGGTCTTCTTACCTGCAAGGTCACAAAATGCTGCTCAAGGAGAGAACTCATAGCACCTGGCCTCCCCACTCTTCTATAAGTTTGGCTCAGAGGCCCCATAGAAAGGGGAAAAGAGAATCTTAGAGAATTTCGCTCGGTGGGAGGCAAGATCGTATCGATATTGACAGGAGACACGTTTCAGTTTTGAGAGGCACCAGAAAGGGGGAAGGAAGTTTGTGAAATATTCATTCTTCTTCATCCCCAAGAACGGGTAAGAGGGGAGAGAGGCCTGGAAGGAAGAGCAGACATGGAATGTCAGAAAAACAGCTCCTGAAAATGAAGAAGCCTGGATAACTGGGTAGGAGGAAGAGAAAGAAGCCAAGTCATTTCCTGCCATGGAGGTTAGACCTGTCTCTTCAAGCCTGAAGAGATGCTGGTCACACTGACACTCATGATCACTAGGGGTCATGACTAGCCATAACCTGAGGGAAAAGACTAACCGTAGAGAGCCTGAATCCCTGCCACATCATCTGGGTGCAGCTTGAAGTGGGGCCGGTAGCCAGCATAGACAGGGGCCATGAGGGCCTGGGTATATCGAGAGTGCCCAAGCCCCAGGGCATGGCCCAGTTCGTGGGCTGCAATGATGCGCAGGTTCACCCCCCTGTAAGTCCTCTCACTCCAGAGCTCATCTTCATCAAAGTGCACACTGCCCAGCTCTGGGATGTCGGCATGGGCCAGGACCTTCCCTGGACAAAGACAAAGGTAGACAGGAAGGAGGTCAGAGTCTCCTAGGCTAGAGCATCCCCTGCCTGTTATAAACCCCAATTTCTCCATTCCCTTAAGTTTCCATCTATATTCAGTCTCTCAGATGCCTCTCTCTCAATTTTCACCTCCCCTTTTCACCACCCAGTTCTCTCTGCTTTGCCCATCCCTCTGTCTCTGTACTTCCCAACCACTCTCTTCTCTCTGGCCCAGTCCTCTGAGGGGTGTCTTGAGCAGGGGAACTTAAACCAAAGACTAAGGCATAAGCTTCAAAGAGGAGGCTTGATAAGACCTCAGGGAGGTGACCAGCAGCTCCCCAAGAGGAGATTAGAAGGTGGTTAGAGAGTGTAGGGTGCAATTGGGCACAGGAGGCTGCTTGAACATTAAGGTTCCAAAGCCACTGGCTCAAGGGGACAGAGATAATCTCAAACATCTGTGAGGTGGGAGCCAAGAGCTGGTGCCTACCAGGCCCATCAAAGGAATTGGAGCAGTATGGGCTCTGGCGGCCATGGAAAGAGAGGCGGATGTCAGCCCAGCCAGCCTGCACCTCCTGGAAGGTCAGGGGGGCCACATTGCTCCAGTACTGGAAGGCTTGAAGCAGGGCAGCCCGGGCTGTGTGGGGAGGGAGGGTGGAAGGCAGGTTCAAGATGCGGAAGGTCAGGTGCTTCTTTCTCCAGCGGCCTGGTTATTGGATCAGAAAATAGATTAGAAACAGAGATCTTCTGCCAAACCCAGAGAGCTCCCCTGAGTCTAGGCATTCACTCAACATAGCTATGTGTCCAGGCAGGTGATGATCAGCTAATCACCAGGTGATCATCCATTCAACTCTGAGCTGGATCAGGCTGTCCCAATGTCACCTGTAATCCAGACCCATGCCACAGCCTCCTTTCCCTCCCTTTCCCAGTCTCAGGCCTCACCCAACAGGAGGTATTTAAGGGTCTTCTGGTTGAAGGGGTCCTCCAGGCCACAACGGGGCTGCCTCATGCGGGCCCTTGTGGCATCATCCAGCTGACCTGAGACTGGCAGCTCAGATGCTTCCTGAAAAGTTCTGAAAAGAGGGAGAAGGATGGGCCCAACAGGGCAGGGGAATCTGGAATGACTGGAAACTGGGGATAGCTCTTTGGCCCCCTTCTGCCCACGGTGGTAGCTGAGAATGGCACAGAATCTCTGAAGCTGATGGGATCACTCTAGTATCCAGTCTTCATAATTAGGACTTTCTCTTCTGTTCTGCAGAAATAGCAATACTCCAGCTTCACCTGCCCATCTTCAGTCTCTTATTTGTGTACAGTTTCCCTCAGGTGTAGCCTTCTTCCCCTGCTGCAATCTCTAACCTTCTCCTGCTCTGGGAAAGTGTCCTGCCCCCTGCTCTGGAGACTCTCCCATCACTGGTTCCACCTGAGGGCCTGTCTTCCCTCGGCCTTCTCCTGGCTAGACCCCCCTCCCAGCCCAGCCTGCTCCGGGGCAATTTCATCGCTCAGGTACTGCAGGCACGGTGGCTTTTCAAGGGACTGTGAACATATCTGAGAGCAGAAAGAAAAACTATCCATTAGATCCAAAATAGGAAAAGAAAACTTCAAAATAGAAATAAATGCTGAATTAGGGGCGCCTGGGTGGCTCAGTTGGTTAAGCATCTGCCTTCGGCTCAGGTCATGATCCCGGGGTCCTGGGATCGAGCCCCGCGTCGGGCTCCCTGCTCCGCGGGAAGTCTGCTTCTCCCTCTCCCACTCCCCCTGCTTGTGTTCCCCCTCTCTCTGTGTCTCTCTCTGTCAAATAAATAAATCTTAAAAAAAAAAAAAAGAAAGGAATGCCGAATTAGATGTCTACAAAAAGCAACATCATGCCAACAACTCAACTCCATATGAATTCAACTCATAGTTTTACATGTAAATTATACTTCGTGTGGGATGTCGCTAATAGTATATTGGATACAATGTGGAATGGAGCCTCCAAAGGGATGCTCGGGGCCTAGGAAGATCCAATGACTGCTCCTCATCTTTGAATCCCCATCTCACTCCATGCCCCACCCCCCTAAGAGTGATAGCAACCCATTCCCTAGATCCCTGACATGGATTGGTGTCAGGCAGAAGTGGGCCTGAGGAGAGGAAGAAATGAGAAGGGAAAAGATGACCTTGCAAACTTGACCCTTAAGGCTCTGACCTCTCACCTCAGAGCCTCCATGATATCTTCTGGCCTGAAGTCATCAGGTCCTTCTAGAGGCTTCTGTAGGTACCCATATTGCAACAGGTAATCCTATGATGGGGATCACGGTACAAAATAAGAAAGGGAGTGAATCTCAGGGTAAAGCTTCTCAGTGACCTAACAGACCCATGAGGATAGGATGGGGACAGACGTGGAAGGACTAAAGGAGAGGCATCTTAGGGAAGGGGCTCAGCTGGAACAAAGGCAAGGAGTGGGGGACAGGCAGGAGTAGATCATGGAGCAGAGGAAGGATGGGAAAGGTAGGTTGAAGGTCAGGAGGGAGGCTTGGACGGGTCTGTAGCGCAGTGCCCCAATCCCTTCCTGGGTCTGGGTCCCTCCTTCCTCGGGACACTCACCACTGCTGTCTCTTTCCCTGCAGGCCCCAGGGCCCGGCCTGAGACTGTCATAGGGTATAGGAAGCCCAGCCACAGCCACTGCCAGTTCATGGTCCCACCAGGCAGGAACTCCAGAAGCTGTCTGTGCCCTCTGCCCTGAGACTTCTGGGAGCCTGGGGGAGCAGGGCTGGGGGTGGGGGCGGGGGCCGCTCCTGCCTCCAGTTCTTCCCACTTTCCAATCTCCGGCCCTCTTTATAAAACTTCAGAGGAGGGGAATTGGGAGGAGTGGCAGTGGGAGGCGACTCAGCCCAGAGATATGTTGCAATTCACCATTAACCCCTGCCTTGCCACAGAGCTTCTGGCAAGAAGAGCCCCAACCCATTCCCACAGAGTCCTCTCCTGGATATGGGAAGACTTTTCATGCTGTCCTGGGGGTGGCATCCTGGCAGGAGGAGATGCAGAATCTCTGCAGACTGGGATAGGGACCATGGCTATCCCCTAGAGTTGGACATTCCTGTGCCCCAGGAATCCTGGGGCAGCAAACCCCTCATCTTCAAACTTCATGGGTCCCTGTCTGCTCTAGGATAGGAAAAAAAAATAAAAGTGAAGTGGTAAGAAGCAGCTTAGGTGCTCAGGTTTCAGGTGAAGAAATCAGAGATGAGGTCTCAGTTTCTTTGTACTGAAGACCAATTAGGGATTTCTTGAAGCCTACTTGTGTGTGCTTTAACAAAAAGTCATTATTTCAAGCATTTAATGAGCCCATAATGTTGGGGTGGGGATGGGGGTTAACAAGGGCACAAAGAAGCAAAGGGTCAAAGCTTGCCCACAGGGAGATGGCAGATAGGGCAAGGCTGATCCAAGTATCCGGAATGAGGGGAACCAGGATGCCAGGCCAGAGGTGCCCCATCCTAAGGATCATGGGGCCGTGGGGAGGTTCTCCACGAAGGCAGGTTTTAAGCCGGACTGTGAAGGCTGGCTGAGAAGTGGCTGGAGTAAAAGAGCACTGAGGGACAGGGACCGTGCAGGCCTTGAGTAAAAGTGCAGAGCTGAGCCAAACTGCTGCGCTCAGTGAGTAGTTTCCAGGGTCTGGACTACTTCATTCCCTGCTGAGTCCCTAGTACCTAGCTCTGGCCAGCTCAGTGCTTCAGGAGGTGCTTCATGAATCTTTGTCACACAAATAACTGGGGTGGGAGAGTGGTTAGGAGCCAGAGCTGAGAGAGGGTCTTGAGTGCTCTTTAAAGAAGAAATGACAAACTTCCATTTTAAAACATCTACTTTGTGTTGGGTGATTTATCAATGATCTCATTTAATTCTCACAACCCTCCTAGGACAGAGGAATTATTCTGGTCTTTCGGTTTGTTTTTTGTTTTTGCCATTTTTTTGGCCATTTTTTTTTATAAGAGGAAATGGAGACCCAGAGAGGGAACTTGACTAAGCACATAAAGCTCCCAATTGATCTGGCTATATTCAAATCCCTCTGCTGACTCCATAACCCAACATAACCCATACTCTTTCCATGCACCACCCTGATGACTCAAAGAATTTTGTTCTTCAAGTGTTTAGGAGCCACTAAAGGTTCCACTCTCGTTTTGCATCACACATTTGCATATCCTTCAAATGCACAGGGAAGTAGGGATAGGACTGGGAGAAGGGGTTACTGAACTCATGTTCTCAGTAGGACCCCAATGCTGAGCCCTTCCCCACATGCTAGGCTGTAAGGCTGGCAGGCTTTACAGGGGGAACCCTTCATGCTCCAGGGTCGAGGTGGGGGATACTCCTGACTCATACTGTTGCCCTTGATGATGCTGAGCCCTTGACCCACCCAGCCCTGAACTGGGTAACAATCAGGTGACTAAGTCCTAAATGGCCAGTGACAGGCAAGGAAGGACAGAGAGCTTCTGACCGAGAAGTGACAAAGGCCATGAATGAGGCCATCACCAAGGCTGACATCCCCAGGAAATGACGGAGTTTAGGAACTAGCTCTCACTCAGCCCCCTGCAAGGTTCTTTCGCAACCTTGCCCTTCTCCCTCTCTTTCCACCCTCCACCCCTCACTCCCTCTTTTTTTGAGAACAGGACATGGTCCAATTGAAAATTATAATTTTTTTCTGATTAAAGTTTTCTGTTGGCCACCTTGGCTGGCTCCATCGGTTAAGCATCTGCCTTCGGCTCAGGTCATGATCCCAGGGTCCTGGGATCGAGTCCCACGTCGTCCGGCTCCCCTAAGCAGGAGCCCGCTTCTCCCTCTCCCTCTGCCACTCTCCCTGCTTGTGCTCTTTCATGCTCTCTCTCTGTCAAATAAATAAACAATATCTTTTTAAATAAATAAATAAAGTTTTCTCTTTTTCCTGAATAAAAGTTATCCTTTGCTCGTTGTAGTAAATTTGGAAAATACCAAAATAAACAAGGAAGACCATGAATACCACCAGTAAATGCTACCCAGAAGAGAACCACTAGTAACATTTTGACCCATTTCCTTGCAGCTCTGTGGCTGTGAGTTCAGCTCCAGCTCTGCCTGCCCAGACTCAGCCCCTGGAGATGGGCTGGGATGGAAGAGAAAGCGATAAGAAGTAGTAAAAAAAAATAATAATAATAATAATGCCGGAGGAACAGGAGCTGAGGGTGGTGGGGAGAGAGGAGGATACAGACAGGGAGGATGTGAGGGAAAGAAGTAAGATGGGGCGCCTGGGTGGCTCAGTTGGTTAAGCGACTGCCTTCAGCTCAGGTCATGATCCCAGGGTCCTGGGATCGAGTCCCGCGTCGGGCTCCCTGCTCTGCGGGGAGCCTGCTTCTCCCTCTCCAACTCCCCCTGCTTGTGTTCCCTCTCTCGCTGTGTCTCTCTCTGTCAAATAAATAAATAAAATTAAAAAAAAAAAGTAAGATGAATGTGATAGCTGATTACTCCCTCCCGTTAGGCACCTCCCATGAGGAAAAAAAAAAAAGGAGCAGGGAGGACACTTAAGAACATGTGACAGTGTGTGAGTAAGAAATTATTACGAAAGGTGGGCACTTGCCCTGGCATGGAACCACATTCCAGATACAAAGGAGCCAGGAGAGAATAGAGTAAAATAGTAAAAGCTGCCGAGTAGTTTACCTCATCTACCTCTCAACAAGCGAGCTGGTATTACCACCTTATTACCGAAAAGGAAACTGAATCTCTAATAGGTTGCTTCAGGTCACACAGCTGGGAAGCAGTTGAGCCTCGGGCTCAAGCTGTGATGATCTTTGCAGCCTCCCGAGAGTTTCCGCAGGCACCCAGACCAAAGCCCCTAGAGCCAGGAGCTGCAGGCAGGCACGTGTGTAAGGACCTATGACTAACCGGTCCCCTAGTGACATCGTGGCCACCCCTTCCACCAGCCCCCACCCCCTGAGCCAGGCTGACCCAGCTCTTTTTCCCTCTTAATTTGTTATCTCTCACTGGGGGAGATATGGGGATGTGTGCAAAGGGTTAGGATATGTGCTCTGCCTGCCCCAAAAAGAGAACTTGATTCGGAGGGAAAGAGCTGCGTTCTTCAGCTTGCTTGCTCCCTTCCTGCAAACTAGTTTCCCTCCCTGTCCATAGAATGTGGCAGAAGAAATGTGTACAGAAATATTTGTAATTAAAATATTTTAAACTGTAACAGGACGAAGTAGGGTAGATTCTGAGAGTATTTTCTTTCTTTCTTTTTTTTTTTTGAAGATTTTATTTATTTATTTGAGAGAGAGAGAATGAGAGAGAGCACATGAGAGGGGGGAGGGTCAGAGGGAGAAGCAGACTCCCTGCGGAGTAGGGAGCCCGATGCAGGACTCGATCCAGGGACTCCATCCAGGGACTCCATCCAGGGACTCCAGGATCATGACCTGAGCCGAAGGCAGTCGCTTAACCAACTGAGCCACCCAGGCGCCCTGAGAGTATTTTCTAGTGATTGGGGCAATAGGGCTACGGGTTGTAGGGCAAAGTTTTGTTAGAAGTCTCTAAGTCCAAGAGAAGCAGATCTCTAAACCACCACCCGCCCTCTCTGACAGCCACCCTTACCCGAATGGGGTGGCCCCTAGGGTTGGACATTCCGGTATAAAGGGCAAGTCTGGGGCCTGAAACTGGAAACTGGAGGTGAGAAAAGCATAAGTTATAACTCACTAACCCAGACACTGCTCTTGATTTAGAGAAATGCGGTGTTAGCTTCTGGCCTGTTTCCCCTGAGCCCTGAGGGAATCAGGAGAGAGGGAACTTTCCCTGGCTGAATGGGATTGAGTTTTCCAAGCTGTTCCCTGGAAACCTCTGTTTTTAAGAAGACTGCCTCCCCCCCCCCAAACACACACTCCTTTAATTAGTCATGAGCTCCTAGAGGCCAGATGGGAAGAGATGGCCCGGATTGTGCACAGCTGGAACTGGTTAGTGATGTGAGAAGAGAAGTGGGAGGGGTTTGGGGGATGGCTCAGGGCCTGCACCAGCACATTCTTTTCCCAGGATACTCCAGACTTCCTCAGGCCCCCTACAAACACTTCCCCATCACAAGCATTCCCTCCCACCTATAGCTCCTCAAACACGCACGCACTCGGGCACTGGTCTGAACTGGCTCAGTTGAGAGGATATCAGACCCAAATCCTTACGTTCTCCAGTTCCTGTCAAAGTGTGAGGAAAACCAAGATCTGCTCCTTGTCTCCAATTTACAGGAGAAGGTATCATCCCACAAGACTCCCCTGGAGATTGCTGGAGGCTTCTGCTGGTTATCCCATTACCCAGTACAGTGCCAAAGGGATGCATGAAGGGATAAATTTTAGCCTCTAGAGTAAGGAAAGAGTAGAGGAATAAGAAGCTCAAGTGGGGGCACCTGGGTGGCTCAGTCTGTTGGGTATCTAACTTTTGATTTAGGCTCAGGTCATGATATCGGGGTCTTGGGATCAAGCCCTGCATTGGGCTCCATGCTCAGTGTGGATTCAGCTTGTCCCTCTCCCTCTGCTCCTGCCCCATGCTTGTGCTCTCTCTCTTTCAAATAAATAAAATCTTTTTTAAAAAGTGATTAAATTAAAGGGGAAGGGGCACCTGTGTGGCTTAGTTGTTTGAGTGGCTGCCTTCAGCTCAGGTCATGATCCCAGAGTCCTGGGATCAAGCCCCACATTGGGCTCCCTGCTCGGCGGGAAGCCTGCTTCTCCCTCTGCCTCTCCCACCTGCTTGTGCTCTCTTTCTCTCTCTCTCAAATAAATAAAATCTTTAAAAAATAATTAATTAATGGGAAAAAAAACCCTTAAACGTTCTTTCAGCATCTAGGATGATAGGGAAATGATGGTAACACAAAGGATTTTTGCTCCTTCTGGGAATGGCCGCCTTTTTCTTAATGAAAACCAAACTGATCTTTATTGCTTTTCCCAAGGGCAGTGGGATGTGGGGAGCACTTTGGCTTCCTGCCCTCACTTTGTGACCCCAAGAAACAGATCTGTCCTCATGTTTGGGGACTGTCATGGGCCTGGAATGTTCATGTTTGGATCCCTTTTTTATTGGCAAAAGGCTTTGATAGGGAGTTGGCAAAGGAAAGAATTCAGCACTGACTTCCCCTTTTGAAAAGGGTAGTAACTAGATGGGGGAAGGAGACCCAGGAGTAACCCAATTCTGCTTCTGCTAGGTGAGCAACTGCAGAGAGGGCTAGTGGGGTAAGAAAGCTGCCCTTAAGGGGGGAGGCATGTTGGGAGAGGGTTCTCCTTTGTGCCCCTTGTTTTGTTCCTAACTTATTTAAAAAGGATAGTGGAAGGTTCACCAGTGTGGTTATATTTTTGTTTTTTAGTGAATTCATTAATTTGACATGGGTCTGAAACATGTAAAGTTTGGGCAGTGAGTTATGGCTAATTTTTCCCCCTTTGAGGACAGAGAACCAGAAGAAGCCTATTGCTACGAAAGAAGCCCAAAACAGAAGATCAGAGGCAAGATGAGAGGAGAGACAGGAAGAATACACCTGGGTTCATGGTAGTTTCTCTTTGCTGGTCCCACAAGACCAGATGCATCCTTGCTCTTGACTCTTTGTAACCCAACGGTATGCTCAATAATGACCCACAAATATGTCCATGTCCTAATCCCCAGAACCTCTAAATATGTTCCCTTACATGGCAAAAAAGGGCTTTACAGATGATAAAATTAAGGATCTTGACATGGGGAAATTCACATAAAAAAAATGAATCTAGACACAGATCTTAATTAACTCAAAATGGATCACAGACCTAAGTGGAAGCATAAAACTATAAAACTCCTAGGAGAAAACGTAGATGACCCTGAATATGGCAGAGACTTTTCAGAGACAATGCCAAAGGCATGATCCATGACAGAAACAATTAATAAGCTGAACTTCAGTAAAATGAAAAACTTCTGCTGTGAGAAAGACAATGTCAAGAAAATGAGAAGACATGCTAAAGGGTGATAGAAAATATTTGCAAAAGACACATCTGATAAAGAACTGGTATCCAAAATATACAAAAAACTCTTAAAATTCAGTAATAAGATGGGGCGCCTGGGTGCCTCAGTCAGTTAAGCGTCCAACTCTTGATTTCAGCTCAGGTCCTGATCTCAGTGTTGTGGGATTGAGCCCCTGAGTCAGGCTCTGCATTCAGCAGCAAGTCTGCTCGAGACTGACTCTTTCCTCTCCCTCTGCCCCTACTTCCCCTCAAATAAATAAATAAAATCTTAAAAAAAAGAAAAAAAACCCTCAGTAATAAGAAAATGAACCACCTGATTTTTTTTTTAAGATTTTGTTTATTTATTTGACAGAGAGACAAAGAGAGAGTGTGCACAAGCAGGCAGAGCGGCAGACAGAGGGAGAGGGAGAAGCAGACTCCCTGCTAAGCAGGGAGCCTGATGCGGCGCTCAATCCCAGGACCCCAGGATCATGACCTGAGCAGAAGGCAGACGCTTAACCAAATGAGCCACCCAGGCACCCCTGAACCACCTGATTTTTTTAAAATCGATCGAGCCCCGCATCGGGCTCCCTGCTCCGCGGGAAGGCTGCTTCTCCCTCTCCCGCTCCCCCTACTTGTGTTCCTGCTCTCCATCTCTCTCTCTGTCAAATAAATAAAATAAAATCTTTAAAATAAATAATAAATAAATAAATAAAAATGGGTGAAAGACCTAGACATCCCATCAAAGAAGATCTACAGATAGCAAGTAAGCATATGAAAAGATGTTCAACATCCTATATCATTAGGGAATGACAAATTAAATCAACAGTGAGTTATCACTACATACCAATTAGAATGGCCAAAATCCAAAACACTGGCAAAACCAAATGCTGACAAGTGTATGGAGCAACAGGAACTCCCATTTATCGCTGGTGGGTGCCGGAGTCCAGCTCCAGCTGGGGTGGGTCTCTCGTAGGAAAGGACGGCGTAGGCGAATGAGGAGACACAGACACAGGGTCAGGTTGCAAGCATCTCCTGCTGACAGGCTC
>NW_023270314.1:22576015-22738267 GCF_011800145.1 Mirounga leonina | reverse complement strand
TTTTTTCAATCATATGCTTAATAATATCAATAAAGAGTCGTCGTTCCTTTGACTCTTTATGGCCCATAGCTTCTATAAGTTCTGTCTTTCTGCTCACTCTTACTCTGTATTTCTTCAAAGAGGGATCTGCAGTACCCACGAGCAGAGTCCTATCCGTCCTCGTAGAAAGGCTTACCTAGTCGAGCCCCACCGTTGGGCGCCACCTGCTGGAGTCCAGCTCCAGCCGGGGTGGGTCTCTCGTAGGAAAGGACGGCGTAGGCGACACAGACACAGGGTCAGGTTGCAAGCATCTCCTGCTGACAGGCTCGGAGGAACTTTACTTATATGTTAGGATATTTTTGTTTTTCCAAATCTTAGATCACTTTCTGGATTACAGCCATAGCCTTCTTTCATTTTTCCTTTGTAATGATTAACATGACCTTTATTGATTTCTGCTTATTGGCTTTCGCTAAACTAAAAAACAGTACACAAAGAGAAAGGTGCTAGACAGAGCGTGACCGTTTTGTTATTTTGTTCTATAGAAACTAATTCTTCGTGGAATTAGTTTCATTATGATTGCTTAGATAGGCGTAACTAAGTGAGTAGTCACTTTATCGTGAAACCCCAGAAATATTCCCACAATTATAAAGATTGCCATAAACAAAATGAAAGAGAATAGCAGGAGCCAGCTGTGGAGTCTCCTGTTTTCAGGATCGTCGCCCATACTTGGACCCTGTCAAACAGCATGAGTAGCTTGGCTCGCGCCAGGTGGGAATGCAAAATGGACTAGCAACTTTGGAAGATAGTTTGGCAGTTTCTTACAAAACTAAACATACTCTTACCATACAATCCTGCAATCATACTCCTTTGTGTTTACCCAAATGAACCAAACTTACGTCCACACAAAAACCTGCACATGAATGTTTATAGCAGCTTTACTCATAATTGCCAAAACTTAGAAGCAATCAAGATGTCCTTCAGTAAGTGAATGGATAAATTGTAGTACATCCAGACTATGGAATATTATACAGTGCTGAAAAAAAAAATGAGCTATCAAGCCATGAAAACACATGGAGGAACCATGTTATTACATTTTAGCATATTATTAACTGAAAGAAGCCAATCTGGAAAGGTTACATATGACATTCTGGAAAAGGCAAAACTACAGATACAGTAAAAAGATCAGTGGTTGCCATGGGTTGGGGGATAAACAGGCAGAATACAGAGGACTTTCAGGGCAGTGAAACTATCATGTATGATACTACAATGGTAGATACATGTCATTAGACATTTGTCAAAACCCATAGCACGTTCAACAGCAAGAGTGAGCCCTAATGTAAACTGTGGACTTTAAGTGATAATGATGTGTCAATATAGGTTCAACATTGTAATAAATGTACCACTGTGATGTGGAAAGTCAATAGTGGGGGAAGTTTTGCATGTGTGGGGATAGGGGGCATATGGGAACTCTCTGCACCTGATCAATCTTGCTGTGAACCTAAAATTCCTCTAAAAAAATTAAGTTTATTAATTTAAAAAACTACTAGTGTATACATGGGAACAAATATAAGATGACCCTTCCAAATTTAGAAATCATATTATCCATTAATAAAAGAAAGAACCTTTTTAAAAATTTAGCACATATAATAACTAGGATATTTCAAGTCGGTGAGGAAAGAGTAGATTTTTCAATGAGTGCAATTAGGGCAACTATTTGCCATTAAAAAAGAAAAGCTAGAGCTTATGTCATTAAATGAACTCAAATAAATTACAGATCAAACAGTGATTGAAAGGTAAGTTATTGAACCATAAAAGTATTCTTTATTTTTTATTTATTTTTTTAAAGGTTTATTTATTTATTTATTTGACAGAGAGAGAGCGAGAGCACAAGCAGGAGGAGAGGCAGGCAGAGGGAGAGGGAGAAGCAGACTCCCCTCTGAGCAGGGATCCCTATGCGGGTCTCGATCTCAGCACCCTGGGATCACGACCCCAGCCTAAAGCAGACGCTTAACGACTGAGCCACCCAGGTGCCCCTAAAAGTATTCTTTAAAGGTGTTTCTAAGCATGAAGCAAAACCCAGACGCCATTATGATCAAATAAACATTTAAAATTCAGAAATAGGGCGCCTGGGTGGCTCAGTCGTTGAGCGTCTGCCTTCGGCTCAGGTCATGATCCCAGGATCCTGGGATCGAGTCCCACATCGGGCTCCCTGCTCCGCAGGAAGCCTGCTTCTCCCTCTCCCACTCCCCCTGCTTGTGTTCCTGCTCTCGCGCTCTCTCTCTCTCTGTCAAATAAATAAATAAAATCTTTAAAAAAAATTAAAAAATAAAATAAAATAAAATTCAGAAATAGAGGGGGCCTCAGTGGTGCAGTTGGTTAAACATCCGACTCTTGGTTTCGGCTCCGTTCATGATCTTGGGGTCTTGGGTTTGGGCTCAAGGTGCTCAGCGTGGGGTTTGCTTTAGATTCTCTCTCCTTCTCCCTCTGCCCCTCCCGCTCGTGCTCTCTAAGATAAATAAATAAATCTTTTAAAAAATTGTAAATTCGGAAATAGAAAAAAAATCAGTTTGAAAAGTCAAAAAAAAATTCCAGTTAAACATGCACATAGAACACTCTCTCCTCAAAAATGTTAGTAAAGGAATAAAAAAAGAAATAAACCCACAACGACAAGGAGAATAGGAAAGAAGTCAACAGTCGATGAGAGATGACATATTTTGGAAAAAGGAAATCCAATAGAGGAGTGATAACTTCACAATTTGGAGTAAGTTGAAGCCTAAATACCCATAATGGGTGAAACCAATAAGAAGGCAGCCAATTTACAACCCCACCCCACTCATCATTCCAGAAGCCTCAGAACTTGGAGGTACCAGTCCCTCAGATGGCAGTGGAAAAGGACAGTTTATATAGTTTGTGTAAGATCCCCATTCCCATGTTTCCCCGGCCAGGTAACTTGCTCAGGGAAGTGCCCAGGAGGAAATATGAAGTTCCTTCCTCAGAGAAATTGAGCCAGAGGACCCAGGGGAGAGAGTAGGACATGAAATCAGACTGAAAACAGGAGTTTGTTATTTATTTATTTATAAGATTTTATTTATTTGTCAGAGAGAGACACAGCGAGAGAGGGAACACAAGCAGGGGGAGTGGGAGAGGGAGAAGCAGGCTTCCCACTGAGCCGGGAGCCTGATGCGGGGCTCGATGCGGGGCTCGATGCGGGGCTCCATCCCAGGACCCTGGGATCATGACCTGAGATGAAGGCAGACACTCAATGACTGAGCCACCCAGGCGCCCCTAAAAACAGGAGTTTAAGTGAAAGTCACTGTATTCGTTTCCTGTGGCTGCACTCTCAAATTACCAAAAATTTGGTGGCATTAAAACAACAGAGATCTGGGGCGCCTGGCCCCACATCGGTCTTCCTGCTCTGCGGGAAGCCTGCTTCTCCCTCTCCCACTCCCCCTGCTTGTGTTCCCTCGCTCACTGTGTCTCTCTCTATCAAGTAAATAAAATCTTAAAAAAAAATCTTTAAAACAAAACAAAACAACAACAACAACAACAAAAACCAGATCTATTTTCTCATAGCCCGGAGAACAAAAGTTCAAAAGCAAAGTGTCAGCATTCACATACCCTCCAAAGGCTCTAGGGAAGAACCTGTTCCTTGCCTCTTCCAGCTTCTGGTAGCTCTAGATGTTCCTTGGCTTATGACGACATCACTCCAATTTCGGCCTCCATCTTCACATGGCCTCCTCCTCCGTGCAGACCTCCATCTAATCTTCCCCTGCCTCTCTCCTATAAGGATATGTGTGATTACATTTAGGTTCCACCCAGACAATCCAGGATAAACTCTTCTTTAGATCATTAATTTCATCACATCTTTCCATACAAGGAAATAGTCACTCTTTTGCTATAAAATATTCACAGGTTCTGGGGACTAGAAAGCGAATGTGTCTTGGAGGGGGGTGCGTTTTTGTGCCTACCACAGTTGCTACCCTGAAGAATGAGACCCCTTCTCCTTCCCAGCTGCTGGCAAGCTAGCAGCCACGATTTTGCCCACCGCACAGAAACCTGGAGTGTTCTCTGGAGAGACTGAACAGCTCCCGAGGAACTTACAGCTGCTGATACTTGGGTTCCCCTCAACAAAAAGCCAACTCACTGCCTGCTCACCCCACAATGAAACTTATCTATCAACATACCTCTGAAACACACAGAGCTAATAACCGTTTTTTGTTGTTGTTGTTGTTGTTTTTAGTTCCACATTCTCACAGATAAATGGACAGTCACAGTTCACAGTTCACAAGATAATCTGAGAAAAGCTTCCAATATGGAAAACTGAGACCAAAACAAACAAAAAAGGAGGGTCGGGACTTGGAAAAAAACAAAGAGACTAAACAACAGGAAAAGATTTTTATTTTTTTATTTTTTTTTATGATTTTATTTATTTACTTCAGAGAGGGAGAGAGAGAAAGAAAGCATGAGTGGGGGGAGAGGGAGAAGCAGACTCCCTGCTGAGCAGGGACCCCCCCCCCCAATGCGGGGCTCAATCCCAGGACCCTGGGATCATGACCTGAGCTGAAGGCAGACGCTTAACGACTGAGCCACCCAGGGGCCCCCAGGATACTATTTTTTAAAAAGATTTATTTATTTATTTGAGAGAGAGAGCACGCATGTGTACGCACATGCAAGCAGTAGAGGGGCAGAGGGAGAGGGTGGGGGAGAGGGAGGGGGAAAGGAGCAGACTCCCTGCTGAGTGCGGAGCCCAAAGCAGGCTCGATCTCACAACCTGAAGATCATGACCTGAGCCGAAACCAAGAGTCGAAAGCCCAACCGACTGAGCCATCCAAGCACCCCCAGGATACTATTCTTTAAAAATAAAAGAAGAAAGAAGTCATGGAAATTAAAAATATTCCGTTAGAAAAGTTGGAAGTTAAAGTGAATGAAATCTCCAAGAAAGCAGAACAAAAAGACTGGCAATAGGATGAAAAGGCACAGGAGCACGTGGCTGGCTCAGTTGGTGGAGTGTGTGACTCTTGATCTTGGGGTTGTGGGTTTGAGCCCCATGCTGGGTGTAGAGATTACTTAAAAAAATAAAATCTTGGGGCGCCTGGGTGGCTCAGTCGTTAAGCGTCTGCCTTCGGCTCAGGTCATGATCCCGGGGTCCTGGGATCGAGCCCCGCATCGGGCTCCCTGCTCAGTGGAAAACCTGCTTCTCCCTCTCCCACTCCCCCTGCTTGTGATCCCTCTCTCACTGTGTCTCTCTCTGTCAAATAAGTAGAATCTTTAATAAAAAATAAATAAATAAAATAAAATAAAATAAAATCTTGGGGGCGCCTGGGTGGCTCAGTTGGTTAAGCGACTGCCTTCAGCTCAGGTCATGATCCTGGAATCCCTGGATCGAGTTCTGCATCGGGCTCCCTGCTCGGCAGGGAGTCTGCTTCTCCCTCTAACCCTCCCCCCTCTCATGTGCTCTCTCTCTCTCAAATAAATAAATAAAATCTTTTAAAAATAAATAAAATAAAATAAAAATAAAATCTTGGGAAGCCTGGGTGGCTCAGACATTTAAGAGGCTGCCTTCGGCTCAGGTCATGATCCCGGGGTCCTGGGATCGAGCCCCTAAACACGCTCCCTGCTCAGCGGGGAGCCTGCTTCTCCCTCTCCCTCTGCCACTCCCCCTGCTCGTGCTCTCTCTTGCTCTTTCTCTCTCTCTCTGACAAATAAAATCTTTAAAAAAATTTTTTTTAATCTTAAAAAAAAAAGGAGTGAAAAGGCACAAAAACTCAAGTATCAGTCCAAGAGAGATTCAATATGAGAAAGGGGAACAGAGAAATAGGAAGGAGGAAATTATTGAGTAAATAATACAAAAATATACCAATCACACCATCACCTTACAGAGAAGATCCCGAAAGATTTCAATTAGTAATAATCGCGCCTCGGATAAACCTCATTGGCTACGATTAGGATCCCAAAAGATTTCGAAGAGAAGACATAGGTCATGTACAAAGGATTGGGAATCAAATGACTGTTTTCCCAACGAAACACTGAAGCCAGAAAATTTTGTTAGAAACATATTAAATCTTAAAAATGTACATCACCTGCTACCAAACAGGTCTGATAGTTATGAGTGAACAGAGATAAACTAGGCAGCTTCTGAGCATGGAACAGAAAGGATGTGTTTGGGAAATTAAGTGGAGCCCTTAAGAGAAATTCCATAGTGAGAAAGTAGCCTTAATCTAGATAAGGCTCACCAACTCAGTCATAGTCTTTTTTTTTTTTTTTTCAGTCATAGTCTTTAAAAAGAGTTAGTACATGGCTTTCTGGTTTGTTGACTTGAATATTTACTTAATAAAAATAGGATTGCTAAAACCCTGACTCTTTCCCTTCAAATTCACACATTACCCACATATTCCATTAGTCATTTTCAATACTTTGACTTTCATTTAAAATATCTGATTTTTAGGGGCATGTGGGTGGCGCACTTGAGCATCTGACTCTTGGTTTCCACTCAGGTCACAATCTCAGAGTTATGAGATTGAGCCCCCGGTAGGGCTTTGTGCTCCGTGGGGAATCCGCTTGAGATTCTCCTTCTGTCCCTCCCCAACTTGCACATGAGCTCACGTTCTCTCTCTAAAAGACATAAGTAAATCTTTTTTTAAAATCTGATTTTTAAAAGGAGTGTAGGATATATAAGTAAATATAATAAACTCATTTGTCTAAATAAGCTATTAACATGTTTGTTGCAGCATTATTTTTAATAATAAAATGTTGGAAATACCTTGAATAGCCATCATGAGGGAACTGGCTAAATAGATATTGATACATAAAGGAATAAAGTACAAGCATTAAAAAGAATGAAGTAGGAGCACCTGGGTGGCTCAGTGGGTTAAGCGTCTGCCTTTAGCTCAGGTCATGATCTCAGGGTCCTGGGATCAAGCCCCGTTTTGGGCTCCCAGCTCATTGAGGAGTCTGCTTCTCCCTCTCCCTCTGCCCCCCTCCCCGACCCTGCTCCTGTGTGCTCTCTCTCTCTCAAATAAATGAATAAAATCATTTTAAAAAAAGAAAAGAATGAAGTAGCTCTAAATGTAGTATCATGAAAGATTTCCATTACAGGGCGCCTGGGTGGCTCAGTCCTTAAGCGTCTACCTTCGGCTCAGGTCATGATCCCAGGGTCCTGGGATCAAGCCCCGCATCGGGCATCCTGCTCTGCAGTGAGCCTGCTTCTCCCTCTCCCACTCCCCCTGCTTGTGTTCCCTCTCTCACTGTCTCTCTCTGTCAAATAAATAAATAAAATCTCAAAAAAAAAAAAAGATTTCCATTACAGTATTCAGTGAAAAAAGTAGGTTACAGAACATGTATAATGTGAAACCATTTATGTAAAAAATGAAAATATATCCAGGTGGTTGAAAGTGTGAAAGGATATTTACCAGTATCTGAGGAGGGGATGGAGAGAAGGGAATTTCTACTTTTTGCTTTATGCCTGCCTATGGTATTTTAAATGATTTTACTATAAGTATGAATCAGATTGTAAAATAAAGGAAAATGCAAACTTAGCAAAAGACAATAAACATACAAAATGTATACACAGGAAAAGAAAATAGATATTTATATTTTTCACTATGCTCCTTTTAAAATCTACTATGTTTAGAATTTTATATCATGGGATGTATTATATATACTTTTTAAATAAAGTAAATTTTCTAAAAAAAAAACACACACACACAAAACAACAACAACAAAATGAAGCCAGAAAATAAAGAAGCAATGCCTTCAAAATTCTGAAAGAAATTATTTTCAATCTAGAATGTGATACCCAATCAACTAAGTGTGAGAGTAGAATAAAAAAAGGCATCTTCATGAATGTAAGCTCTCAATTTATCTCCTATGTGCCTTTTCTCAGTAAAGGTGTTTTCCACCAGAAAGAGGAAATAAGCCAAGAAAGAGGAAGACCTGAGATCAAGGACATAGGAACTTACACATGAGACCAGTGAAAATCATTCCTAGGATGATGACAAAGGGAAGTCTCAGGATATCAACTATGTAACCGGTCCAGAGAGCAAAAAGTCCGGACTAATAGGCACAAAGGTAGGTTCCAGAGGATGTCACTAAGAAAAAAACAAACAAAAAATGGAATCAATAGATTATCTAAGACATTTGATTTGTGATAATTTTCACTGAGAGATCACTGGAGGCTGTAGGAAGAATCAGGCCTAGCATAACCGGGCAGAGGTAGACTTACCATAAAGCTAATGAATTTTAAGCTTCAGGGCCTCTCACCTACATGAATCCTTTACAAGGTACTATGACTAATTTGCTCCAAAAGTATGTATTCTACTTAAAAGGATCTTTCAAAATATGTAAACTTCACATAAAACCTATATCTCCCCTGCTGGTGATTTTCTAATTCCATAATTCCTTCTGAAATTGTTGGCTGTGATTTTTCTAAAAAAAAGAAAGAAAGAAAGAAATTTCCCAGGGTGCCTGGGGGGCTTGGTCAATTATCTAACTCTTGATCTCAGGGTCGTTAGTTCTACTCCCAGGGTGAAGCTTACTTAAAAAAAAAATTTTCCCTTATTAATTATTAGGTAACCCTGAAATATAGTCCTTTACAGGTTAGAATATATGTTTGATTCTTTCCTCTATTTATAAATTTTTGGGAATACTTAGTTAATAACCTAGAAACCTCTAAAAGTGACCAAGTTTTTCTTTGTTTGCTTTGGGGTTTTTAGGATATAATTACAAAATCATGATAAAATATATATATATATCAGGGGCGCCTGCATGGAGTGAGTTAAAAGTCTGACCTCGGCTCAGGTCATGATCTCAGGGTCCTGGGATCTAGCCCCACATTGGGCTCCCTGATCAACGGGGAGTCTGCTTCTCCCTCTCCCTCTGCCCCTCCCCCCACTCCTGTGTGCTCTCTCTTCCTTTCAAATAAATAAATAAAATCTTTAAAATATATACATATATATTTATCTAGCATCTCAAAAATTTCCTTTATGTCCCCTTTCAGTCACTACTCCCAAATGTAACCATCATCTTAACTTCTTTTTCTTTTTAATATTTTATTTATTTATTTATTTGAGAGAGCGAGAATGAGAGAGAGAAAGAGAGCACATGAGGGGGGAGGGTCAGAGGGAGAAGCAGACTCCCTGCTGAGCAGGGAGCCTGATGCGGGACTTGATCCTGGGACTCCAGGATCATGACCTGAGCCAAAGGCAGTCGCTTAACCAACTGAGCCACCCAGGCACCCCCCACCATCTTAACTTCTAACAGTAGTAATGGTCTTACTTATTTTTATATTTTATATAAATGTAATCAGCATGATTTCTTTTTGTTTTGGTTTGGGTTTTCTTGTTTGTTTTTTGTTTTTTTGTGGGGTTTGTTTGTTTGTTTTTGTAACACCTTTTTTTTTTTTTAAGAGTGAACCGTTTTTAGTATTCCTAAACTGTAAATAATGGGAAACTGAAGTATCAAAGGAAACACATCAGGGATCATATATAACAGACAAAAACCTTTAAATTTTCTTATTGCCTTTATACAATCAATGCGTAATATTTAAATAAAACTGAGTTCCTTATTAGGCAAACAATTTTTCATATGCTGCGTTCTCTTTATCTTTCTTTGCCTTTATCTTTTGTTTGACTTTCAGCAATTCTGCCTGGATAGCTTTATCTTCCCGTGCTAGCTTTCTTAAGATCAGCCAGTGCTTGATCATAGTCTTTTAATCCTTGCCATCCTTGAGCTCTAGGGTACAATGTTTTGGTATTTGATGGGTCAATTTCAAGAGACTCCAAACAACTGTCAGTTGCTCCCTGCCAGTTTGACATCTTCACTTTACAAGCACCAATATTCAGCACGCAGTTTAAAGCTATTAGTGGCAGCTTCGATCTATCTGCTTTCTCAACAACAGTCTTTGAACCTTCCACATATCTTAAAACTTTCATATATATATATATTTAAGATTTTATTTATTTATTTGACAGAGAAAGACACAGCGAGAGAGGGAACACAAGCAGGGGGAGTGGGAGAGGGAGAAGCAGGCTACCCGCTGAGCAGGGAGCCCGACACGGGGCTCAATCCCAGGACCCTGGGATCATGACCTGAGCCGAAGGCAGACGCTTAACCATCTGAGCCACCCAGGCGCCCTCTCATATTTTTTAATGGCCATCTCCAAGTTCTGGGATATGAAAAAAGTACTTCCAATGTCTTGTAAGTCTTCTGTTATTACTAAAATTTTATCTACATCTTTTAAATCTATATCTGCATCCTCAGGGAAATCTGGATGACTGTCACCAGAACCATCTTTTGGGAATATGCCCCAATCATCCCCTTCCTTCAATTTTCCACATTCTGCAATAATGCACAATTTGGCAGGTTTTTCACCTTTCACTTCTACATTTTCCAGTATCCTTGCCACACCCATTCCTTTAATTACTTGGCCAAATACCACCTGTCTCCCATCCAAATGAAGAGTCAAAACTATTGTGATAAAGAACTGAGAACCATTTGTATTGCAGCCTTCGTTTGCCATGCTCAATAGACATTCCTGATCATGCTTATAATAGAAATTTCCATCTTCAGGGGTGCCTGGGTGGCTCAGTCATTAAGCGTCTGCCTTTGGCTTGGGTCATGATCCCAGGATCCTGGGATTGAGCCCCGCGTGGGGCTCTCTGCTCCGCAGAGAGCCTGCTTCTCCCTCTCCCACTCCGCCTGCTTGTGTTCCCTCTCTTGCTGTGTCTCTCTCCGTCAAATAAATAAATAAAATCTTTAAAAAAAATTTTTTCAGGCACCTGGGTGGCTTTCTCTCCACTCATGCTCTCTCTCTCTGTCTTTCTGTCCCTCTCTCTCTCAAGTAAATAAATGAAATCTTTAAAAAAAAAAAAAAAAGAAATTTTCATCCTCAAATTTTTCACCATAAATACTTTCTCTACCTGTCCGATTTTGATATGAGAAGTCTACACCTTGAATCATAAATTTCTTAAAAATTCAATGGAAAGAACATTCATTGAAATGGAGAGGTTTCCCAGTGGTGGGTCCAATGCCTTTTTCTCCTGTACACAAAGCACAAAATTTTTCTGCTGTTTTGGGTACAACATCTGCAAACAATTCTAAGACAATTCTACCAACTTTCTCCCTCCAATATCCACACCAAAGAAGACCTGGGGGTTACTGGGGTTGAAGGGATTAGTTTCAGGGGATGGGTGCGACATTTTGAATTGCAGATGCACTTGGGAGCGGACTCCTATTTCTTTTTAATTAAAAAGCTCTTCTATGGGGCACCTGGGTGGCTTAGTCTTAGGCGTCTGCCTTCAGCTCAGGTCATGGTCCCAGGGTCCTGGGATCGAGCCCTGCATCGGGCTCCCTGCTTGGAGGGAAGTCTGCTTCTCCCTCTCCCTCTCCCCCTGCTTGTGTTCCCTGTCTCTCTGTGTTTCTCTCTCTGTCAAATAAATAAATAAAATCTTAAAAAAAAAAAAGAATAAAGTGTATTTGGTTGTTTTACTTTTCATTTCTGATAAAGAAACATTACACATAGGAAAACAAAGATAACAATACAAGTCAGAAGACAATGGAATGACATCTTTGAAGTAATAAAAGAAATTCTATATAGAATTCTATATCAAGTGAAAATTGAATTGTCTTCTTATTTCTGACTATGACAAAGTAACTGGCATCAGACTAGCCCTCCCACCACACACACACACACACATACCTAGAAAACTGCACAAAATATATGAAACTTCTGTGTTTTTTGGGGGGGGTTCCTTTTTTTAAATTTTAAGTTCAATTAATTAACAATAGTGTATTATTAGTTTCAGAGTTAGAGTTCAGTGATTCATCAGTTGCATACAACACCCAGTGCTCGTTCCATCACGTGCCCTACTTCATGCCCACCACCCAGTTACCCCAACACCCCCCCACCTCCCATCCAGCAAGCCTCATGAAACTACTGTTTTAAGATATTGGGCAAAGGTAGCATAAGATTGTGAGCCCTAAGAGAAAAGGAAAAAGCAAATTATGTGCACTTTCCAATTATCCCAACTATCTACCCATAAATTCTCTTCAGACTATATAGCACAAGGATGGGAAATCCAAGCAGAGTACGTGGTTTTGTTGAGCTGAGGAGACAGAGATTTGATTTCAGGGAGGCTGAGGAGGCTGGATTCTGTGAGACAGTACTAGAGAGAAGGGAGCTATGCAAAGAAAGAGCTCCACAAATGTGCATAGTGGTCCTGTGAGTCTTTGGCTGAACAGTAGGCTGCACGTGCATGGCATGAGAGGGCAGACTCCTTAAAACTGGCCAAAAATAAACTACCAGGTAAAGAACAATTGTAGGGGAATTATAAAGTGAATAATTACTGGAGCTTACACAGGGATGTAAGAAATTAGAGTTCTAACTAGTCAGACTGGAGAGACCATGTCAAACATTCAGAGCATTGCGCGCCTGGGTGGCTCAGTTGGTTAAGCGATTGCCTTCAGCTCAGGTCATGATCCCGGAGTCCTGGGATCAAGTCCCACATCAGGCTCCCAGCTCAGCGGGGAGCCTGCTTCTTCCTCTGACCCTCTCCCCTCTTGTGCCGTTTCTCTCTCTCTCTTTCTCTCAAACAAATAAATAAATAAAATCTTTAAAAAAAAAAAACATTCAGAGCATTCATTAGTTACCTCAAAAAAGCTGTGCCTTAGGAGTGGACTTCTACTAACTAACTCAAGAATAAAGCTACTCTAGACCTGCCCTAACAAAGTTTAAAAATTTGCCTCAAAAATATCAAGTTGATATGCAAGTAAATTAACTGCCTGTCAGAACAAAGCCCAATGCCCTTCAAGAAAGACAATAAAATCCAGAAATTCCACAATGTAACATTTACAATGTCCAGTGTCTAATAAACATGCTCCTTCCAACCACCAAATAAATAAATAGATAAATAAGCAAAATTTTTTAAAACTGTGATCTATAGCCAGGAGAAAAATTAGACAGTAAAAACAGACCCAGAAATGACAGAAATTATGCAATTAATTGGTAAAGACTTCAAAACATCAGTTATAAGTTCAAATATTTAAAGAAAACCATAAATCCAATGAGGAAAGATATAGAGACTGTACAAAAGAAATGAAAAATACCATTGTATGGCCTTAACAGAAAATTAGATGATGAAGGTGAAAAGATCAGTGAACTTGAAGATGTAGAAATAAGAACTATGTTACCTGAAGCACAGAGAGAAAAGAAAGCTGGAGGAGAAATAAAGAGAGCCTCAGTGATCTGTTGGATGATATCAAGCATTCTACCATATATGTAATTTGGAGCACTGGAAAACAAGGGGAGCAGAAAATAATATTTGCGGAAATTATGGCAAAAAATTCACAAGATTTAGTGAAAAAATATCAACTACCAGATCCAAAAAATCTGATGAATCTCACGCAGGATAAATACAAAAAAAAAAAATTATACCTAGACATAGCATAATCAAATTGCTGAACACCAATGATAAAAAGGAAATCTGAAAAGAAGACCGAGAAAAAGATATAAATACTGAAGCAAAGACAAGCATAAGCATTGACTTCTCATCAGAAACATTCAAGACAGAAGATGATTGATTGACACCTTTAAAGTGCTAAATGAAAAAAGTGTCAACTTACAATAGTATTTCCAGTGTATGTAAAAATGAAGACAAAAAAGAAATTTTAAGACAAACAAAAGCTGAAAAATTTTATCACTTACATTACCAGACATGTCAAAGGAGGTTCTTCAGATGGAAGAAAGATGATACCAAAGGGAAACTGAGATCAACACAAACAAATTAAGGGAATGGAAATAGTAAATATGTAGGTAAATATAAAAGACATTTCTAAAGAGTTGTTTAAAAGATAATTGACTCTGGGGCACTTGGTTGGCTCAATCAGTAGAACTTGCGACTCTTGATCTTGGGGTTGTGAGTTTGAGCCCTGAATTGGGTGTAGAGATTACTTAAAATAAATAAAGAAATACAAATAATAGATTCTTTAAGACAAAAATAGTAATAATATACAGTGGGATATATGTAGAAGTAAAATGTATGACAACAATAGCAAGAAGGATGTGCAAAGCGGAAATGGAAGTATACTACTATACAGTTTTTACATTACACATGAAATCATATATTATTTGAAGGTCGTCTGTGGTAAGTTAAAGATGCATATAGTAAGCCTTAGTGCAACTGCTGAAAAAAATATATATAGTTAGTAAGTGAAGATAAAATGAAATACTAAAAATACTCAATCCAAGATCAGCAGGAAAACAGGAACAAAAGTAGATAGGACGGGGCGCCTAGGTGGCTCAGTCCATTAAGCGTCTGCCTCCGGCTCAGGTCATAATCCCAGGGTCCTGGGATCAAGCCCCATGTTAGGCTTCCTGCTCAGCCAGGAGCCTGCTTCTCCCTCTCCCTCTCCTACTCACTCTGCTTGTGCTCTTCTGCTCTCTGTCAAATAAATAAATAAAATCTTTAAAAAAAACAGATAGGACAAATGAAAAACAAACAGCATGGTGGTAGATTTAAATCCAACCATATCAACTGGAATTGTCTGTGTTTTGTCATTTTTTCTATTAGAGTGGTTGTCTTTTCTTTTTTCTTTCTTTTTTTTTTTTTAAGATTTTATTTATTTATTTGACAGAGAGAGAGACACAGCGAAAGAGGGAACACAAGCAGGGGGAGTGGGAGAGGGAGGAATAGGCTTCCCGTAGAGCAGGGAGCCCAATGCAGGGCTCGATCCCAGGATCCTGGGATCATGACCTGAGCCGAAGGCAGACGCTTAACGACTGAGCCACCCAGGTGCCCCGAGTGGTTGTCTTTTCTTATTGATTTGTAAGAGCTCTTTATATATTAAAATATAAATCATCCTGTATGTTTTCTGCCTTTAATGTTATCCAAACATAGATAGCATCATGATAGCAAACTTAGACACTGAGGTAGAAAAGTGTAAGCTATATTCAGGAAATAAACATTGAGTAGATGAATTTGGCGTAAAATGCCTTTAAGGGAATCATAGAATATAAAGCTAGAAAGAGTCATTCAGGACCAGAACAGAGAGTGCCGTCTTAAACCATTCAGGCTGCTATAAAAAAATACTACAGACTGGGTAGCTCATAAGCAAGAGAAATTTATTGTTCACAGTTCTGAAGGCTGAAAAGTCTGAGATCGGGGTGTCAGCATGGTCACGGGCCCTCCTGCAGGTCACAGACTTCTTATAACCTCACATGGTGGAAAGGTCTAGGCAGCTTTGTGGGGTCTTTTTTATAAGAGCACACATTCCATTCAGGAGGGCTCCACTCTCAAGTCCTAATCACCTCTCAAAGTCCCCACTTATTAATACTATCAGCTTTGGGGGTGAGAATTTCAACATGAATGGAGGGGTGTGGGGAACACAAATATTCAGACCATAGGGACTGCCTTGACTATTGGATGAAGGAGCTTGGTCTCCATTGAATAGACCAAAGGGAATGTCTAAAGGTTATTGTTCAATGAAATGATACCATAAATATTGGACTCAAGGAAGATAAATCTTGTTGAAGATTTAAGTGTGTCGGACAGACTGGGGAAATGGGTGGTGGAGAGAGATCTCAGTTGGAGATCAGTTAGTGTGCTTTTGCAGTAAGTGCAAAAGTACAGTGCAGTAAGTACAGGAAGTGATATCCACCCATACAATGAATAAGGATAAAAATTATATGATTACTATAAAAATCAAAGCCTTGGCTCTCTTTCAGTGCTTGGTTTTAGACAAGTTGAATTTGAACAGTGACATACAAATAGGAGACACTGGATGGGCAGGTCTTGGAGATGACTGGGCTAGGGAAACATTGAGAGTTATTAGCACAGAGGTAGTTGTTGAAATCACAGGAGTAAATGAAGTCACCAGGGGAGACTTGAGTACAGCAGAACCTTGTGGATTTGGAGGGCTCCTATTCATCTTTGCAGGATGAAAGCCTAGGTGTCACCTCCACTGGGAAATCTTCCCTGGTCACCATCTCCCTGCCCCCCCACCACAACTGACGTAGGGGTCCCTTCTCTGCTTCCACAGTGCCCTGTGTATGCCCCTATTTATCACACTGTATTATTGTTGAGTGTTGTCTCTTTGTTTTTCTTGAACCTAGAAAGTAGGTACCAAAATTTATTCAACTTTGTGTTCTCCTATCCTATAGAAAGCTCTTGAAAAATGTTTGCTGAATATAATCAAATTCTATAACTTGTTGCTTTCCCAAGGAAGAGATCCTTTTTTAAAAAAACATTTTTTAAAGATTTTACTTATTTATTTGACAGAGAGAGAGAGCACAAGCAGGGGGAGTGGCAGGCAGAGGGAGGGGAAGAAGGAGACTCCCCGCTGAGCAGAGAGCCCGACATGGGGCATGACTTTAGCCAAAGGCAGACTCTCAACCAACTGAGCCACCCAGGCACCCCGAGATCCTTTTTAAAAAATATTTATTTGGGGGGGACTCCTGGGTGGCTCAGTTGGTTAAGTGTCTGCCTTTGGCTCAAGTCGTTATCCCGGGGTCCTGGGATCGAGCCCCACATCGGGCTCCCTGCTCTGCAGAGAGCCTGCTTCTCCCTCTGCCTGCCACTCCCCCTGCTTATGCTCGCTCTCTCTGATTAATTAATTAATTAATTTTAAAAATAAAATAAAATAATAAAAATAAATAAAAATATTTATTTTTTAAAGCAGTTCTTTTTCTTTTTTCTTTTTTTTTTAAGATTTTATTTATTTACTTGACAGAGAGAAGGAACACAAGCATGGGGAGTGGGAGAGGGAGAAGCAGGCTTCCCGCTGAGCAGGGAGCCCCATGCGGGGCTCGATCCCAGGACCTCAGGATCATGACCTGAGCCGAAAGCAGACGCTTAACTGACTGAGACACCCAGGTGCCCCTAAAAATATTTGTTTATTTATATTTTTATTTTTTTAAAGATTTTATTTATTTGACAGAGAGAGACACAGTGAGAGAGGGAACACAAGCAGGGGGAGTGGGAGAGGGAGAAGCAGGCTTCCCGCCAAGCAGGGAGCCCGATGCCGGGCTCGATTTCAGGACTCTGGGATCATGATCTGAGCCGAAGGCAGACGCTTAATGGCTGAGCCACCCAGGCGCCCCTAAAAATATTTATTTTTATTTTTATTTTTTTAAAGATTTTATTTATTTGACAGAGAGAGACACAGCGAAAGAAGGAACACAAGCAGGGGGAGTGGGAGAGGGAGAAGCAGGCTTCCTGCAGAGCGGGGAGCCCAATGCGGGGCTCCATCCCAGGATGCTGGGATCATGACCTGAGCCGAAGGCAGACGCTTAACGACTGAGCCACCCAGGCACCCCAAAATATTTATTTTTTTAAAAAAGATTTTATTTGAGAGAGAAGAGAGACAGAGATAGCGCGTGAGAGCAGGCTCCCTGGAAGCCCAACACAGGGACTCCATCCCAGGACCCCAGGATCATGACCGGAGTTGAAGGCAGAAGCTTAACTCTGCTTAATGGACTGAGCCACCCAGGTGCCTCTGAAAGAAGAGATCCTTTAACATCTTCTCCCTCCCCTCCTCCCAGCCAATTCCATTACCCCCACTAAGCCAGTTATTGTCTTGGGGGTATAACCTCCATTCCTTCCACTGCACTTCAGCATCTTCTTTGATCTCCATGGGGGAATGTAAAGCATTTCTGATTTCTTTTGAGAGATGGCAATACTGACAAAAAAATTGTACCTTCTCGATCCCAGATTCTCTATCCTCCTCAATTTGTAGGACAAGGTTATGGTTGGGGAAGGGAGGGAGACCTAGACACCCTGTGCTGGAATGCCTGGGAGCCTGAAGAGAAAAGATTTTCTGCCTAAGTAAACCTATCTGCTAGTTTGAAAACAAGCTGGAGTCTAGAGACAGGATAACTTGCAAATACCGGCCCCTCACAGTACCACCTAGTGGATAATAAGAAACTAACACATGGGTTCTGAGCCCCTGAGGGTAAGCTGATTCTAAAATAACTCACTTCCAGATCCCTAGAATCTTTACTATTTACACATTAGTTGGAATCATCTGCAAGGGGGAAAGAATTGCCAAATAAACAGTAAGATAGCTTCAAGAGTAAGAAGTAAGAGAGAAGCTAATTTACTTTTCCATAAGCTACAAGAGCCCATTGGGGAAATAATTAAACTAGTATCCTTCTACCCCATCCATCCCAAATACAGAGACTAGAGAGAGAGTGTGTGATGATGCCCTAGCCCCTTACTATTGATTTTTATTAGTGGCTTTCAAATTTATTTTCCTGCAAACCAAGGTGAGAAATGCATTTTATGATCTCACTCAACACTGATATAGTGATATACATATACTCTGAAACAAAATTATCCTGAGACATATTTACTCCTATTAAGCATCAGTCTTTGCTATTTTCTATTCTACTCCATTTAGAAATATCACTAGTGGGGTGCCTGGCTGGCTCAGTCGGTAGAGCATGTGAATCTTGATCTCAGGGTTGTAAGTTCCAGCCCCACGTGGGTGTAAAGATGACTTAAAAACAAAATCTTGGGGCACCTCGGTGGTGCATTCGGTCATGTCCAACTCTTGGTTTTGGCTCAGGTTGTGATCGCAGGGTCATAAAATTGAGCCCCACCTCTGTCTCTGCGCTCAGCTCAGAGTCCACTTGAGACTCTCTCTCTGTCTCTCTAAAATAAATAAATCTTTTTTTAATTTTTTTTTAATTTTTTTTAAGATTTTATTTATTTATTTGACAGAGAGAGAGATAGCGAGAGCAGGAACACAAGCAGGGGGAGTGGGAGAGGGAGAAGCAAGCTTCCCGCCGAGCAGGGAGCCTGATGTGGGACTCGATCCCAGGACCCTGGGATCATGACCTGAGCCGAAGGCAGACGCTTAACAACTGAGCCACCCAGGCGCCCAATAAATCTCTTTTTTAAAATACTTTATTTTGAGAGAGAGAATGCGCAAGCGGGGGAAGGAGCAGAGGGAGAGAACCTCAAGCAGACTCCGTGCTGAGCAGGGAGCCCAATGCAGGGCTCCATCTCACAACCCTAAGATCATGACCTGAGCTGAAACCAAGAGTTGGGCACTTAACCAACTGAGCCACCCAGGCGCCCCTAAAATAAATAAATCTTTAAAAAAAAAAAACTTGAGGAACAAAACACACTACTAGTCACCACTTTCTAAATCGATTTCATGACCCACATTTTGAAAAACACTACTTTATGTGCAAATTTTCATCCTATATCAACACTAATTTTTTTGTAAGGAAAGGTGCCCCTACAGAATTTTTTTTTTTGCCCCTACAGAATTGAAAGCAAACTCACCATATCCCTTTCGTGCTGCCTGCCATGTTTGCTCTCCCCTACCTGCCTTTCTTGAGATGTGAGTCATAATCTTCAAAATCCAACACCACCATTAAGTCTTTCCATTCCCCCAATTAGAAGAAATGGTTTTTCTTTTAGTTATCCCTCAAAACAGTGCTGTCTAGCACTTAATTAAATCTGCCTAGTATTAGCGAATTATACAACTTAATAGCTTCCTTAAATGAAGGCTCTACAGTGTATTCATAATTGCATCCCTCCAGACTGACACAATGACTAACAACATGGCCCAACAAATATCAAAATAAACTTTAATCAAACTACTTAAGATCCAGGAAATTTAAAGGTTTATTGTGGCATACCCTTCTGCAAATCAATTAATCATTCCTTAATAATAGTTTTTATAGATTCCTCTAAAACACCTGAACTTGTAAAACATCAAACATCTATATATAAGCCAATTAAGTCATATTTATAAAATCTTTACAATTGTGCAGGGGTCCTACACAAGGGAACTCAGGCTTTTAGTCTCACACTGAGGTGCCCAGGCAAGTCCTCATTAACTGAGCTCAGCTGTTCGAAGCACAAATTATCCGTCATCTTCTGTTTCTACACATGGCTTGTGGCCTTATTTATTCAATTATTTGAGAATTTACTACTTGGGGTACTGGGATGCACTGATGATAAACAGTCCCAGGGCTCAAGGAGTGCAGTGCTCTATTTTTTTAAGATTTTATTTATTCATTTTGAGAGAGAGACAGAGCATAAGCAGAGGGAGAGGGAGAAGCAGACTCCCCGCTGAGCTGGGAGCCCAACATGGGGCTCGATCCCAGGACCTGGAGATCATTACCTGAGCCAAAGGCAGACACTTAACCATCTCAGCCACCCAGGCGCCCTGGAGTGCAATGATCTAATGAGGAGGAAGAGGGCTAACAAGTAAACAAGCATAACAACGTGATGTAATAAATGTCATTACAAACCTAAGTAAGGAAGCAAGTTTAGAGAGGCACCTAAATTAATATTTGAGTGTAATGGAAGTCTTCCTAGAGAGGATGACATTGAGATCCAAAGACTAAGGAAGAGTATTATAGGCAGAGGGACCCGTAAGGGCAAATGACTGAAGGTCAGAGAGAATATGGCTCATTCAATGAAAAAGTAGTCAGTATAGTTGGAGCGGTTTGGCCAGAGTTGAGGAATGGCAAAAAATGAGGCCAGATTGTGTGGGACCTTATGAGTCAGGCTAAGAACTTGGAACAACTAAGACAGTTCATTCCAGGGGACCATTGGTCTCTACACTAGCAGCTGGATAGAAAGAAAGCTTGTGATAAGTTGGGGGGGGGTGAATCGCATATGCAAAAATTAAGTGACAGCTCTTTTTGGCGTAAATGCCTCTTTTTTTAAAAAACAAAGATTTTATTTATTCATTTGACAGAGAAATACACAGCGAGAGAGGGAACACAGGCAGGTGGAGTGGGAGGGGGAGAAGCAGGCCTCCTGCTGAGCAGGGAGCCCGATGCGATGCGGGGCTCGATCCCAGGACCCTGGGGTCATGACCTGAGCTGAAGGCAGACGCCCAACCATCTGAACCACCCAGGCGCCCCAGTAAATGCCTCTACTTGTATTAGTTTGTCCCACAATGCCATCTTGGGGTGGCATCTGAGATGGTAAAATCTCAAAAGAGCTTCAGAAAGAACCAGTAAGGGAGGTACAAAGGCCCCATTGCTATGCAGCATGAGAATAAGACACATGTAAATTAACATGTGAAATTAATGTTCTAAGTTGTTCTAAGTTTCATTTTATTATAACCTAATTACTATTCACTTAAGTCTGAGCAAACATGTATAGAAACCAGTGTTGCTAATTGAGTCATACACTCACAATTTTTTAAAAAATTAAAAGAAGTAGGGGCGCCTGGGTGGCTCAGTTGGTTAAGCATCTACCTTTGGCTCAGATCACGATCCTGGAGTCCTGGGATCCAGCCCCATGTTGGGCTTCTTGCTCAGCCAGGTGTCTGCTTCTCCCTCTCCCTCTGCTCCTCTCCCTGCTCATGCTTGTGCTCTCTCTGTGTCTCATTCTCTCAAATAAACAAAATCTTTAAAATAAAGGGGCACCTGGGTGGCTCAGTTGGTTAAGCGGCTGCCTTTGGCTCAGGTCATGATCCTGGGGTCTTGGGATCGAGCCCTGCGTCTGGCTCCCTGCTCGGCGGAGAGCCTGCTTCTCCCTCTCCCTCTGCCTGCCACTCTCCCTACTTGTGTTCTCTCTCTCTCTCTCTGTCAAATAAATAAAATCTTAAAAAAATAAAATAAAATAAAATAAAAGTAATATTACTCCCAACACTTGTCTTCCTGTACCAAACTGAAGGAACTAAAACAACTGCTAGAAGCCTAGAAGCTGAAAAGAGAGGGACAAAGCCAGACATGTTGTCTACTTGAGTTTATTCTGTTCTTTAAAAAAAAAAAAAAAAAAAAAGGTGAGGGATGGAGGGAGAAATAACCCATAAACACTGTGAACAGGAACCGAGACTCCAAGACTTGGGTGTACTCCCCCTACCCTCGACCTCAGTTCTGCAAGAGATTCCCACCCACCCAATCTTCTTTTCAACAAGACACCCAATCAGCAGCAAAGGTACCTGGGGTAGTCACTGAGATTTTCAACACTGGGAATGGGAGGGAGAAAAGTCCAAAAAATCGGAGTCGGGAAGAAGAGGGAAGGAATGACAGCGAGGCTCGGCTCTGGAGGACGGAGTTGGGCCAGGAGAGGTGGGAGTCAGTACGGGGGTACCCCCTCCGGACCGAGGCTGCCCACATTCCCCAGGACCCCAGAGCGCCCCCTGGTTTGTTCTGCAGTCCATACCCCCCTCCCCCAAGGCCTCACAGGCCCAGCTCCAAGTCCTCGAGCTCCTCCTGTAGTGCCCTCCTCCTCGCTAGCTTCTCCAGCTGCTCTTTGCTGGGCTGGCTGATTGCCCCAGCCTGGATCCGCCGCTGCAGCTCTTCCACCTGCCGAAGCTTCTTCTTGAGGCTCTTGATCTTCTTGGCCTTCTCGGTGGTGACGGCTGAGTCAGGCTGCTCAGAGGCAGCTGCAGGGGCTGCCCGGGAGCCCTGCGGAGCACTGGCGAGCTGGGCAGTCTCTCCCAAAGACACCTTATCGAGAGTCCGGCTCAAGGCCTCCGCCTCCCCCTTCTCCTGCTGCTGCCGCCGCTTCTCCTTCCGCTTCAGGTTGCGTTTGGCCGCCTTGGAGAGGCCTGGTTCGCCCCCTTCAGGCCTGGACGGGGTGACAGGAGCAGTGGCCTCAGGGCTCAGACCCGGGGGCAGTTCTGGCTTACTCTTGAAAAACTTCACATACTTGTTCTCATACCTGCAGGGAAGAGAGGTCAACAGGTCTCAAAGAATCACTGCCTTTTGGAACCCTTTTCTTAACCTTCCAAATCACTTCAGCCTTTTCACTTTCTTGCTTCTTTCCTCTCCTGTGGTCCCTCTGCAATTTGCCCCTGTTCTGCAGGCTATGGGAAGGTCTCTAGGTCTCAAAGTTCCTGGTCTCTGAATGCTATTTGGAGGTTCTGCAGAACAGAAGCCATAGGAACAGGACTAGGCATTTGTAACCCCCCTCCCGCATCCCTGAATCTCAGCCCCTCTCCTCTTCTTTTTCAGAGAGTTGCTCCCTCCTTCCATTTCCTAGGGTCTTGGGATCAGGAGAGTCTTCTTTTCTGTAGGGACCCCATTAAGTACCCCCTTCTCACGCCTAATCACGCACACTGGGACTTCCTCCTGGGGCACATAGCCTTCTTTCACCCTCCGTTGCTTGCGCCAGGTCCCGTCAGGTCGTTGTGTTGAGGCGATGTATTTGCCTGCAATGAGAGAATTAAGTTACATAGTTACTCTTCCTAATTTTCAAATAGTTTCCAATTTGAAACAATGCATGAATGCACACAGCTTTCCTTAGCATCCATCCAGCCACTAGATGCAACCATGAAGGCATCCTTTTCTCTCATCAACCTTCAATCCCTCTCTTGTCATTTATTCACTGAGTGCCCAAACACCACCCCCACCCTCAGGAGTTTCTTTTTTTTTTTTTAAGGATTTTATTTATTTATTTATTAGAGAAAGAGAGCACGCGTGCGCACCGGGGGAGGGACAGAGGGAGAGAATCTTCAAGCAGACTCCCTGCTGAGTGCAGAGCCCGGTGTGGGCTTGGTCTCACGACCCTGAGATCATGACCTGAGCCGAAACCAAGAGTTGCACGCTTAACCAGCTGAGCCACCCAGGCCCCCAGGAGTTTCTATTTTTATACTATTTTCTACTTTTAATCTCTAGCTGGCAAGATAGGACAGGCAAAGAGGAAGAGTTTAAAAAAAAACAACACAAGACAATAGCATGGGGGCATCAAAAGGCAGTAACTGAATAAGAGGCCAAAAGGGGGCAAAAACAAGAACTGTAGGAAGGAGAAAGGACTGGAGTAGAGAGGGGAAGTTCTATTAAGATAGGTCATGAAAAACAGGTCAACTTTTAAGGATCCATCCTACGAATATAAAAGCACCAGTACACAGGATATATGTAAAGGATGTTTGTTGCTGCATTACTTAAAACAGGAAAAACTGAAAGCAACTTAGATGGCCATCAATATCCGAGTACCCGAATACATGTGGATCATCCACATGATGGAACACCATGCTGTTATGAAAAAGAATGTCAAGATATTAATGCACTGACTCTGGCTTGAATGGTGCTCATGATATACTAAGTGAAAAAGCAAGTGGCAGGACAATGTGTAGAGTAGTAATCCTCAAAGTTTTTTCTTTCAGGATCCCCCTTTCGCTCTTGTTTTGTAATATTATCCATTTTACTATGCAATATTAAAAAAAAAAAAACCAGCAGCCTTGCGTGGCTCAGTTGGTTAAGTGTCCAACTCTTGGTTTTGGCTCAGGTCATGATCTCAGGGTCGTGGGATGGAGCCATGCGTCAGGTTCCATGCTCAGCAGGGAGTCTGCTTGAGATTCTCTCCTTCTGACCCCCCCCAAAATAAATAAACCTTAAAAAAAAAAAACAGGCTGCCTGGGTGGTAGTCAATTAAGCATCTGACTCTTTTTTTTTAAAAAGATTTTATTTATTTATTTATTTGAGAGAGAGAGCATGAGAGGGGGGAGGGCCAGAGGGAGAAGCAGACTCCCTGCTGAGCAGGAAGCCCGATGTGGGACTCGATCCTGGGACTCCAGGATCATGACCCGAGCCGAAGACAATCACTCAACCAACTGAGCCACCCAGGCGCCCTAAGCATCTGAGTCTTGGTATCAGCTCGGGTGGTGGTCTGGGGGTTAAGAGATCAAGCCCCTGCATCAGGCTCAAAGCTCAGCTTGGAGTCAGCTTGAGATTCTCTCTCCCTCTGCTCCTCCTGCTCATGCTCGCTCTCTCTCACTCTCTCTCTCAAAAATAAATAAATAAATCTTTAAAAAAACAAACATACCTGTTAATCTCACCAGAAAAGTATTTACTGGCAAACTGTCAAGCTCACAGTGGCAAATACAAGTTTTCCAGAATTCTAATTTTCTTGAATTTTACCACTGGCAACAAATACTGTCAGTTGTTTTCCTTGAAATGACAGGCTCACTTCCCTCATTTTCAGGAAAATGTCTATCAGATACCCAGTTCTCAATTATGAGTTTGTCAGCAGTTCTTGTACATAAAAATGGTGTTCCGTGAAAAGGAAGCCTGTTTAGCTTGCAACTGGTGGACAACTGTGCCAGTGCTTTTCCTTAAGACCCCACCTTACTTCAGTATGCAGCCGAGTGTTTCATCCTCACTTCCCAGTTAGTCCACAGAGAATATTAAAAAGATGAGTAACTTTCAGTTATAAAATGAGTAAGTTCTGGGGAATCTAAGGTACAGCACGGTAACCATCATTAACAGAACTGTATTGTATACTTGAAAGTTGCTATGAGAGTAGACTTTAACAACAACAAAATGGTAATTATGTGAAGGATGTGTTAATTAACCTTATTGTGGTAAACATTTCACAAACTATACATGTATCAAATCGTCACATTGCACATCTTAAATCTATACAATGTTATATATCAATTATATTTCAATAAAGCTGGAAAAAAGTAAAAAGATGTGTATTCAAGGGCCAGGGTTTAATAAAATTAGTAAATCTTAGTGTTTAATCAAGGATATTCTTTTTTTTTTTTTTTTAGATTTTATTTAGGTGACAGAGATATAGAGAGAGAGAGCACAAGCGGGGAGGAGAGGGAGAAGCAGGCTCCCGATAAGCAGGGAGACCGACGTGGGGCTCAATCCCAGGACCCACGATCCAAGCCGAAGGCAGACACTTAACCAACTGAGCCACCCAGGCACCCCTAATCAAGGATATTAAGTGAAACTGGCATTATTTACTGCAAGCATGTGGCAGTGAAGAGCACAATGAGTGGGAGCTGGTGTAACTACCTTGATTAGTGCTAAGGGGCCAGCAGTTCCGTCCGCCTTTGCTTTTACACCCTCAGAGCAAATGTCAACCCAGCAAAACAAGGCAATCAACATCTTAGTATATAATAAAAATAGTTATCCTTGCAGACCTCCTGAAAGGGTCTTAGGGAACCTCCAAGGGTCCTGGACAACATTTTGAGAACTGCTGCTGTAAGGTATGCTCCCAGTCTCGTTGGGGCAAGGAGCAGCACTTAACAGTTCATACGGTCTATGCAGTGGGGCAAGGAGAAAGGTGTGGAAGGACACATACCAAGGTACCAAGCCTTTAATGCTGGTTATCTTAAGAGGGGCAACCTGGAAGAAGAGGTAATAGAAACCATTAACCATTAACATATATACTTTCTGCCCTCATAGATATCTTTATACCATTAATATGTTTTTAAAAATCTTATATATACCTATATTATCTTGTATTATGTGTTGTTTTGTTTTTTTAAGTAGGCTCCACACCCAACGTGGGGCTTGAACTCAACCCTGAGAAGAAGTCACAGGCTCCATCAACTGAACCAGCCTGGCATCCCATGTATTACTTTTTTTTTTCTTTAAGTATTACTTTTGTAAAAAGAAAGACAGATTTGTAAAAGAAAAGTAAAAAATCAAGTCTAGAGGCGCCTGGGTGGCTCAGTCGGTTAAGCATCTGCCTCCAGCTCAGGTCATGATCCCAGGGGCCTGGGATCGAGCCAGAGCCCCATGTCAGGCTCTCTGTTCAGCAGGGAGTCTGTTTCTCCCTCTCCCTCTCCTTGCTGTTCTCCCTGCTTGTGCTCTCTCTGTCAGATGATTAAATAAAATCTTTAAAAAAAAAAAGTCAAGTCTAAGTCCTTCCATATGGATTATATATTGTTCTATGAATTGGCTTTTTATTCAAAATGCAAGTATCATTAATAAATTAAAACTAAAAAAAATTGTTAAAGAAAATGGGTAAGATCTGACAGGTAGAAGAGACTGGACAAAGAACAAGCAAGCAAAGAAAGGCATGGATGTGGGAAGGGGCGTGGAGTATTGAGAGAACAAAAAGAGGAGTCTGGGTGAATCAGACAGTTCGTGTTAGGGAATAATAAAAAAATGGGGCCAGATCTTGGAAAGCCTTCAACACAACATTGAGAAATTTGAAGTTTACCTGGTGAATGAAAGAGAGGCACTGAGGGTAACACTTGCTTAAATGCAACAGTTTAAAGACAAGAGTATAAACTGAAGAATGAAAAAGGTGACGCTTCATAGAGGGAGGACTGACTGGAGCTGGGCTTTAAAGAGTCAAACTCATGTAAGTAAACAAGGAGGCAGAATGGATTCGAAATAGAAGCTCATCCTGAAACAAAATGTCACCCATGGGAACAGAGATGGCATGTTCAGGAGATGGTGGCTGAATCAGAGGGCTGGTGTAAAGCAGATGAGGGGGGTGGACATTCAGACCTTTAAATGCCAGCTAAGGAGTTTAATATCTGGCACATGGTATGCATTTAATAAATATTTGTCCAATGAATGACTCTTTTATCCAAAGCAGTGTTTTAGGGCAATTAATCTGGCAGGATGAAAAGGTGAATTGGCAAGGGAAAACACTAGAGACTCAGGAAATCAGGGGAAAAAAGGGTGCAATGACCCCGGCATGAGACACAGAACTGGCTGAACTGGTGAGAAGGGAAAAGGACGAGACCCATGCCAGATCCATTATCAAAGAATCAACAACACCTGGGAAGTCACTGATGTGGGAGGGGTAAGGGGCTGAAGTAAAAAATAATTCAACACTTTTAGTAATTCCAACCTTGAGAATTTAGCATAAGGAAATACTTCCAACAGAAAAAAATAAAAACAAAAACAAGAAAGGGATGGGACGCCTGGTTGTCTCAGTCAGGCATCTGCCTTCAGCTCCGGTCATGATCCCAGGGTCCTGGGATCGAGTCCCATGGCAGGCTCCTTGCTCAGCGGGGAGCCTGCTTCTCCCTCTGCCTGCCCCTCCCCCTGCTTGTGCTCTCTCCCTCTCTCTCTCTGAGACAAATAAATAAAATCTTTTTAAAAATAAAATGAGTGCTGCAGAGATTAATTCTAAAAAAAGAAAAAAAGAGAAGGGAGAGATAATCATGGGAAAATTATGGCATTATCTATAAAGAGCTAAAAATTAAAAACAAACTTCAAGTCCAGATATATAGGAACAGTGTAGAACACATCCACTAAAAATACATCCAGCACCTGGCTGGCTCAGTCAGAAGAGTGTGTGACTCTTGATCTCGGGGTGGCAAGTTCAAGTTCCATGTTGGGTGTACAGATTACTTAAAAATAAACTTCAAAGAGACATGATATAATTTCAAGGAATGATAATAAAATTTTAAATCACATAATGTGACATAATGTGAAACATAATAAAACTATATAAATATACCAGGATTTCAATTATTAAATGTTTTGCATATTTTTAAGTTTAGAAAAGAATGTGCAATATGAAAAGGTGTCAGGTGATGATTATAAATAATCTTTTTTTTTTTAAGATTTTGTTTATTTATTTGTCAGAGAGAGGCAGGCAGAGATGTAGACTCCCCACTGAGCAAGGAACCAGATGCGAGTCCTAGGACCATGGGATCATGACCTGATCCGAAGGCAGACGCTTAACCGACTGAGCCACCCAGGCGTCCCATAATCTTTCTTTTTAAGAATGCCCACTAATGTTGTTATATTGTGCGTTTTAAAAATATCTCATTTTAAGGGCACCTGGCTAACTTAGTCAGTGGAGCATACAACTCCTGATCTCAAGAGTTGTGAGTTCAAATCCCATGTTGGGTGTGGAAATTACTTAAAATCTTTTTTTAACTTTATATTCATTTGGTTGGTTTTTTTTTAAGATTTTATTTATTTGAGAGAGAAAGAGCACGCCTGAGCAGGGGGTGGGGGAGGGGCAGAGGGAGAGGGAGCAGCAGACTCCCTGCTAAGCAGGGTGCCCCATGGGGCGGAGGGAGGTGTGCATCTTCATCCCAGGACCCCGAGACCATGACCTGAGCTGAAGGCAGGCATTTAACCAACTGAGCCAGCCAGGCGCCCCAAAAATAAAATCTTTAAAAAAAAAAAAATCTCATTTTAGGTTTCAAACCTAAATCGTTTGGAGAAGGGGCACACAACGGAGAGTGAAATTACTTTTGACCTGGTGATTTATAAAGATTTTGTGGAGGACAAACAGACCTGTTGTGATCTTTGGAAGATGAGCAGGATTTAGACAGGTGGAGGTGGGGGGGGGGAGTGTAGTTACGAGAAAAGACAAAAAAGGGAAGTATTTCAGGCATACGGGACAACACAAAAGGACCAATCAGACTAGTAAGGACCCTGCTTAAAATTCCTTCTGGATTCCTATTGCCCTCAGGGTATTTACATGGAGGACGGGACTACACACAAAAGGCCTTGCTAGTCTCCAGTCTCTCAGCACTTAGTCACTCACACTCTGCTCCAGCCACTGAATATTCACAAATCTTACCAGACCTGTGTCTCTATTCTCTATGCCTTTTTGCTTTTGCTTCCTTTGGCCTGGAATAGACTTTCCTTGATTCTTAGCTTAGTTAATTCCTATTGGTCTTTAAAGGTCAAGTTCAAGTATAAACTCCTCAGTGAGGTCTTCCCTGACCTTCCCACCCCAAGCCAGGTTAAAAGTAGCCCTTTGTGCACAGCACCTGTTCTGGCCTTTATCATGCTCTAATGTTTAACATAATTGTGTACTTCCTTGAGAGCAGAGACTTTGTCTTTGATCTCTGAGGCAAAGGGCCTGGCCTATAGAAGGCTGTAATTAACTCAATAATAAATAAAGAGGGTCACCTGCCTGGCTCAGTTGGTAGAACATGGGATTCCTGATCTCGGGATTGCAAATTCAAGCCCAACATTAGGTATAAAGATTACTTAAAAATAAAATCTTTTAAAAAAATGTTTTCTTTTAAATAAATAAGTAGGGTGCCTGGCTGGCTCAGTTGGTTAAGCGACTGCCTTCAGCTCAGGTCATGATCCCAGAATCCTGCGATCGAGTCCCACATCGGGCTCCCGGCTCAGCAGGGAGACTGCTTCTCCTTCTGACCCTCTCCCCTCCCATAAAAATATATACATTAATTAATTAATTATTTAATTAATTAATTAAAGCATCATATTAGAGAACAAAAACCTAGTATATTTAGGGCAAAAAGCACATGTAATGGGAAAAGAGACTAGAAGTAAATTAGTCAGGATATGAAAGGTATCCAATCTCCTCTTGAGTTTGTACTTAAGCTTCAGACTGTGGGAGAACACTGAAGGGCAAAACCAGAGTACAGAGGATCTGCTCAAAGCAGTGCTTGAGGATTAACCTCAAAATGTATAATAGAAACTAAAAGTAGAACAAATGAAAATAACAACCACCATAGAGAAAAACTGATTTAAATAGTCTCTATGGGTACTGAAAGGAAAATGAAAGAGAAATTCATTATGAAGAAGTCAACAGGACCTGAAGACTGCCAAGATTTGAAATAGACGAGATAATTGAAACAGTGCTGTAATGGGTTTAATCTGGTGCTTTTCACATGTATTCTCTTATTTTTCACAACATAACTGTGGGTAAATTGGGCATATGGTAATAATATTTATTCACACATGGATTTTAAATGTTTATTGAGCACTGGGTGTTGCGCCAGGCACTGTAACAGGAGCTAGGGATACAACAATGAATAAAGCAAGCAAGGGTATTGCCTTTTTGTATCACGCATTCTAGTGAGGAAGAAAGGAAACAAAAAAGAACACAAACTAATTACAGTATCACTCGTGAATGTGCAAAATTTGTAGGATAAAAATCACTGACACAAAGAAAATCCAATACCTGAAGCTAATACAACCCTGTATGTTAATTATACTGGAATTAAAACAAACACCACCACCACCACCATAAAGAAAGTCCAGAGAAGATGACAACTTTGTGAAAATAACTAATTCAATTCTAGACAGGGAGTGTTTTACATGAAATTAAGGAGAAAAGGACAATGCTAGAAACATAAATAAGATAACTGCACAAAGATTATACTTCAAGGCTTAAGACTAGTAAAGATGGAACATGATTAAAGACGGGCAGAAGCTTCTTGAATGGCCATCCTAACTGGAAGCCCTGAGATGCAAATAGCCCATTATCACAAAGGAGCACCTATTTTATGTTCTCTTGGTTCCATCCTCTGGCCTTCATGGTATCCAAAGGTAAAGTCAAAATGAAGGGAGTGGTTTGGAGATTCCTACCCCTAGAAATAAAAACCAAGGGCAGGATATCAGGATTGTCAGTAACCCCCTTGAGAAAGAAACTACAGATTAGAGACTGCTACTGTAAGAACTTGGTAAATTTAGCTATTTTCCCACATCTGCTGTTTTGTAATCCTTAATCTGTTGCCTTAAACTGTAAAAGGGCCTTGTTTTCGGGGTGGCAGGGACATAGTGAAGCAAGCAAGGCCTGGGAGAACTCTAAGGGGTTAGGTGGAAGTGACTGTTAAAGGTGTGTTGAATCCCTGTGACCTGTTTCAAGTAAGAAAGGAGATCTGTGTGACAAATCTGAGCCTGGGATGATCTCAGGGCCAAGAATTATAACACCAAGATGTGATTTCTAATACTTGGAGAAAATATAGAAAGAGAAGATCCAATATGGAGACATGACCCTGGAAAAATGGTCATGATCATCTTCCTCAAGAAAGAAAAGGTGTCAGCAGTAACAGAAAACAATTCTAGGAGAGAAGAACTAGGACGGTGTTATGCCATGGAGACCAAAAGAGTTTTAAGGGTAGCTGATTAAGGGTATTGGATAATGCACAGAGATTAAAAGGAAAATGGAGTAGAAAAAGATTACTGATTTTGGCAATTTGGAAATTTCTAGTTATCTCCAAGAATACAGCTTCAGAAAAGCAGAGTAGTCAGAAACCAGACTACAAATAAATTAAATGTAATAAACACTTATTGAAAGCTTCCTATGAGGGGCGCCTGGGTGGCTCAGTCATTAAGCATCTGCCTTCGGCTCAGGTCATGATCCCAGGGGGATCGAGTCCCGCATCTGCCTCCCTGCTCAGCGGGGAGTCTGCCTCTCCCTCTATTCCTCCCCCTGCTCATGATCTCTCTCTTGCTCTCTCTCAAATAAATAAATAATTAAAAAAAAAAAAAGCTTCCTATGAGAAAAGTACCCTACTAAGTGCTATAGGGATTACCAAGAGGGAGTAAAATGGTCCCTACTTTAAAGCAATCTGGGCATCTGGGCATCTGGGTGGCTCAGTCGGTTAAGTGGCTGCCTTCGGGTCAGGTCATGATCCCAGAGTCCGGCTCTCTGTTCAGCGGGGAGCCTGCTTCTCCCTCTCCCTCTGCTGCTCCCCCTGCTTGTGCTCTCTCTGTCAAATAAATAAATAAAATCTTAAAAAAAAAATCAAGCAATTTATTGCCTAAGGAAGAGGGTGGACAAATTAGGCAAGGAATAAAACAAAAATATAAATGTCTTTGGTATCTTAAGAGACACTGATACATACTGGTACTAGATTTCAAGAGAATAAATAATCACACCCTATTTGATGGGGGAAGGTGACAGAAAATCAGGAGAATCTCAGGGACCTGACCTTAAATGCTAGGTAGCAGTAATAACAACAATAACAAATCAGTGGCTGATATTCCTGCAGGCAGAGAAAAGAAGGGAAAGGGCCTTCTAAGAGGAGTAACAACAAGCAAAATCATAGCAGTGGAAAACTCACAGTATGTTAAGAACAGTTAGAAAAGAGCATTTATTAATAAGTGGCTACAGTGCATCAGGAACTTTATATATATTGCTTTATTGAATCTAGACAATGGGTAGATATTATCATCTACAGCTGAGATTAAGAGTCTTCAAGAGGTTAAAGATGTGTCCAAGATCACAACGGCACAATGGTATTCTGCCTGTCTTATACCACATAGCCCAGTTTCACTGGGAGTTACAAGCAGAGACCTAGTATGTGGTGATACTATACCGAAAAGTGGTTTGTGCTCATATTAAAGAGTATCTAAAAGCGAATTTACATACGTAAATTTCACAATCAATTCCAAAAAGAGAGATGATGAGAAATTTAATAGCTTGCCCAAAGTTAGTCAATAAGCTGCAGAATTCAAACCCAGGCTGTGGGTTTATTCCAAAAGTTGTGCATTTTACACTACCATTGCATATAGTGTTATAAATGAAAAAGATACAAAAAAGTTCAACCTAATAATCAAAGAAAATATAAATATAAAACAATAAAATACAATTTCCATCTGTCAGAGTAGTAGAATTTTTGAAGATGAGAATACCAGTGCGGTCAAAGACGTGGTTAAACCAGCATAGTCATATATTGTTGGTGGTAAAACCCTTTAGAAAGCAATTTGGCTAACATAGCAGGACAATAAAGGCAGCCCTATCATTTCCCAGCATTTTCCAAAGCTTTTGTTATATAAAACACTACTTCCATAAGATATTAACAAAGGTTACCCCCCAAAATTGTTAAATAGTTTGGGCAATTCTGGGTTAAACACAGAAAAACAATTTTGTTTTTATCAGCAGGACTTAATGTGTTCTTATTCATGTGAATATCCACAATAGGAATGTGATTTACAGTCTTCCCAAATTTATTTGACCACAGGAACCTTATTTATGTTATTTATCTTGTTTTTACTTATTTTGTAGCACACCTCGTGGGACTACTAAGCATTCCAAGGATCATATTTTGGGAAATATAGCCATTTGGTATGATCCCAATTATGTAAAATATAGATATGCTACATATGTGTACAGAAAGAAAACCAAAAGGAAGTATAACTATAGTTACCTTTGGGTTCTAGAATATCAAATATGCGTGTGACTTATATTTTTTACTGCTTACAAAAACATTTTCCAAGGTTCCTACAATCAACATGAATTAACTTTATAATTAATAAGTCAATAAATGCTTGTAGCCTCTAACCCAGTAATTGTACTTCTGGGAACTCAATCCTAAGGAAATAACCCTAAATGCAGGCAAAAATTTATGCACAAAAATATTCATAGACGGGGTGCCTGGGTGGCTCAGTCAGTTAAGCAGCTGCCTTCGGCTCAGGTCAGGGTCCTGGGATCAAGCCCCGCATCGGGCTCCCTGCTCAGCGGGAAGCCTGCTTCTCCCTCTCCTGCTCCCCCTACTTGTGTTCCCTCTCTCATTCTCTCTCTCTGTCAAATGAATAAATAAAAATCTTTAAAAAAAATATTCATAGAGTTCTTCTAACAAAAATCCTGGAAACAATCTAAAAGTTCAATAACAGGGATGCTTGGGTGGCGTCTACCTTTGGCTCAGGTCATGGTCCCAGGGTCCTGGGATTGAGTCCCACATTGGGCTCCCTGCTCAGCGCGGAGCCTGCTTCTCCCTCTCCCTCTGCCTGCCGCTCCGCCTGCTCGTGTTCTCTCTCTGACAAATAAATAAAATCTTTTAAATAAATAAATAAAATAGAACTTCCGTAACAGAAGAAACATAAGAGAGGGTGCGTGCCCAAACAATAAAACACTCTGCCAGGGGCGCCTGGGTGGCTCAGTCAGTTAAGTGGCTGCCTTCGGCTCAGGTCATGATCCTGGGGTCCTGGGATCGAGCCCCACGTCCAGCTCTCTGCTCAGTGGAGAGCCTGCTTCTCCCTCTCCCTCTGCCTGCCACTCTGCCTACTTGTGCTGTCAAATAAATAAAATCTAAAAAAAAATAAAAATAAAAATAAAATAAAACACTGCCAGTATTTTTTAAAACGTTTACAAAGAGTAAGGAAAAATATTTATGGCATAAGGTTAAATGAAAAGGCAAAATATAATTGTATATACCATCTAATTCAAAAATGTTTTAAAATGCACAGAAAAAATAAAGATCAGAAGGATATGTGCCAAATTAAACAGTAGACTCTGGGTGAATGACTTATATTGAACAAAAATTACATACGTAAATCTGTACTTAAGAAACAGTAATCTGGCAACAGTGTGTCATATGAACTGGAACAGAGAGAGAGAATGGAGATAGGACAACTATTTAGGAGGTCACAGCAGTATTTTCAGGATAAAGGAAAATGGAATTTTATCAGGCATGCAGAATGAATCAAGTACTATGCTTGATACTTTGCATATATAATCTCTTCTGATCCATATCATTACATAACAGTAATAATTACAGAACCATTCGCTGGGCACTTTCTATGTATCAGAAATGTACATTCTTTCATTTAAATTTTAATTCTCAAATAATCCTATGTTGTAGGAGTTATTATTCCAATTTCATTGATGAGAAAACTAAAGCTTAGATTCCCAAGGTTTAAAATTCCCAAGGCCATCTAGCTGACAAATACTGAAGATGGGATAAGGATAATGGCAGTAGGAATAGAAAAATGACATTCTGACCACTGGTGTATGGCAGGGGATGGGGAATGAGAGGAATAAAAGATGATGCAACAAATACAACAAAAATACCTAGTGCTCTGATCTTGGTTTCTTGATACCATTCTCAAGTAAAAGAAACAGGGGCTCCTTGGAGAATGGCTGATTCTAGGACTGAGACAGGAAACAAAAAGACGAACCTGGAGCATCTTCTAGTGCCAGAAAGTAAGGAAGAGCTAAAAAAACAAAAACAAAAACCTACACTGTTGGGGGTATGTCAAAGGGACACAGGGCCAACTAAAAGAGCTCCCAATGTCCAAAGCTGGAACATTTGACCAATAAAATAAATAGTATAGGATTATAACCCAAAGTCCATATTGCTATAAATAAATGATTGAATAAATGGAAAAGAGACAAATCTGCAGAAAAATTCCAAATAAACGTATGTAAATACTCCATCCTTAAGGAAGGAAGTGTAACTTCCCACTCTTTAAGTACCAGCTGTGAATAGAGACTTTAGAGTACAGTATGGAAAAGAGAAGGATCAAAAGGGTAACTTTACAGCGGAGAAACCTTACAAACAATACTTCAGCCAGGTGATCAGGGTAAGAATCAACTGTAAAAAAATTATTATGATAGGTCCCTTGATATGATGAAAATGTCACTTTTCCTCTGAGGTTGTACCCCTAAAACACAACCCCAGTCTAATTATGAGAAAAACATCAGACAAATTCCAAAAGAGAGGCATCCTATAAAATACTTGACTAGTACTCCTCAAAACTGTCAAGGTCATCAAAAACAAGGAAAGTCTGAGAAACCGTCAATGGCCAATAGGAGCTTAAGGAGACATGAGAACTAAAAGTAATGTGGTATCTGGGATGGGAACCTGGGATAGAAAAGAAAGTTAGGTAAAAGCTAAGGAAATCTGCATAATGTATGGACTATAGTTAATAATAATGTATCAGGGGTCCCTGGGTGGCTAAGTTGGTTAAGCAGCTGCCTTTGGCTCAGGTCATGATCCCAGGGTTCTGGGATTGAGCCCCACATCGGGCTCCTTGCTCAGCGGGAAGCCTGCTTCTCTCTCTGCCTGCCGCTCCCCTTGCTTGGGCTCTCTCTCTTTTGCTGACAAATAAATAAATAAAATCTTTTAAAAAAAATGTATCAATATCCGTTCGTTAATTGTAATAACTGTATCATACTAATGTAAGATGTTAATAGGAGAAACTGAGTGTAACGTATATGGGAATTGACTGTTATCATTTTCTCAAGTTTTCTATAAATCTAATACTGTTCTAAAAAATAAAGTCTATTTAAAATTAAAAAGAGACATGGTGCAAAAAGTTGATCTTGGGGGCGCCTGGGTGGCTCAGTCGTTAAGCGTCTGCCTTCAGCTCAGGTCATGATCCCAGAGTCCTGGGATGGAGCCCCACATCGGGCTCCCTGCTCGGCAGGAGGTCTGCTTCTCCCTCTCCCACTGCCCCTGCTTGTGTTCCCTCTCTCACTGTGTCTCTCTCTGTCAAATAAATAAAATCTTTAAAAGAAAAAAAAAGGTTGATCTTGGTTTGGCTAGGACAAGGGTGCCATTAACAGAAATAAGGAAGGAAAAAAAATATATTGATTTTGGGCAGATTGAATTTAAGGTGTGACAATATATTCAAGAATGAAAGTTATCCACCAATCAACTAGAAAAGGGAATTAGCAACTAAGAAGAGGCTGGCGCTGGAAACAAAACTAAAGAATTACGGGACAAATAAGCAGTAACGAAATGAAAACAGTATGTGTAGGCCTGTTATTCAAGAAATCAGGCTGTGAACAGAAAAGGGACAAAAATGATAGGCCTTGACTTTTCAATGAAATAGAAAGTGGGAAAAAAAAGTGAAGCCATCTGCCACAAGAGAGAGAATTAAAAGGGAGGGTCACAGAATGCTGGAAAAAGTTGGGGGAAATAGCCATGATAGAATATAAGCAAAGAAAAAAGAATTGGAGAGAAGCCGGGATCTTGGCAGAAGTTAACACTAAGTTATATTATACTGAAAGTGCTAGTTCTGAGCTTTTTCTCTAACCATGTGCTATGGCCTAGACGTAGAAGCCAAGGAAATAGGTGATGGGTATGATTCAAGATAACAGAAGTGCTTGCTAAGTACAGAAGATCAAAATAAATGAAGAAAAGCAATGAAGATAGTATCAAAGTGGCTAGTCACCAAGGTCTAGCAGAGCAGCATCAAAGGTAGTCATGAAGGTACTGGTAGATGCGATGAAATGGGAAAGGTCAAGAACCTAAGAAGGGCACAAAGCAGATTCTGTGGATGTGAAATAGTGAAAAAGGTAACTGGTAAGGAGGCTAAAGTGATGGAGAGCACCTGAAAGGGAAGCAGTGTCACAGAGGAGGTCCCGGTTGTAGTGATTCTGATGTGCAGCTACTTTATTTTTTAAGATTTTATTCATTTATTTGAGACAGAGAGAGAGCAAGCAGGGGGAGGAGCAGAGGGAGAAGGACAAGCAGACTCTGCGCTGAGCCCAGAGCCCGATGCCGGGCTGGATCTCACAACCATGAGATCATGACCTGAGCTGAAACCAAGAGTAGGACGCTCAACTGACTGAGCCCCCCAGGCACCCCTGATATGCAGCTACTTTAAAAATACAAAGGAGGGGTTCCTGGGTGGTTCAGTTCATTGAGAGGCCGACTCTTGATCTCAGCTCAGGTCTTGATCTCAGGGTCATGAGTTCAAGGCAATTTAAGCTCCACACTGAGCATGGAGCCTACTTAAAAAAAAAAAAATACAAAGGAAAATCAACCGTCTTGTGCTGAGGAACTATAAGATCAGAGTATTCCAAAGATGCTGGAGACACTGAGAATAAAAGCAAGAAACACAGTGGAGAAAAAAGTGTGATGCAATAGGTCTGGGCCCTTGTGGGCAATAAATGATTACCCTGAGGTTTTAGAGAAAATGCTATAATTGCATGGCAACACCTTCCACAAAGATTAGAGTGACAGTGGCAGGTCAATGATCTAGAAGTAAGAGAAAGCAAAAATGCAGTGTGATTCCTTCTCTTCTACATAGTCACAGAGCACTGAAGATACCTCTTAGTGGGAGGGTAGGGTGAAACATGGTATCTGGATTATCATGAAATCAGTTTAAAGAAAATAGTTAAAAATAAAGTGTACTGGATAGTGAGTAATATTTTCAAAGCACACATTAAAAGAAGCCAGTAGATGAAGGACCCACTGAGTAGAGAACAGGAGAAGAGAGGTTCTGTGTACCACTTTGAAATGTGAGGCTGGAGAGAAGTAGCAGAGACTTGGCTTGTCATAAGATACCATAGGAGAGGTGGGCTGAGATGTAAAGAACATGCAAAGTAGCAAAGCAAGAAGCATAAAGGGCACATTTTAAAACACACCATACACAGTCTCAGTTCTACAGAAGACTGCACGTATGCAGTGAAGACTACAAAAAACAGTAACGCCTTGTACATTTTATAAATTGCTTTAACATATGCAATCTTATTTGATCGTCACTAGGTAGATATTCCTATGCACATTTTTCTAAAGATGAGGAAATTACGATGGGACAAAACCAGAATGAAAACACTGACTTCGGTTTTCAACACATAAACCCTCATACACAGTGGACACTTCAGCATCTCAATCAGCCAGGCCAGAAATTCTTCTCTAGCCAGAAGTAATAGTGGATTCTATGAACTTGTCAGAGGGTTTAAGAGGCCACTAGACACCTCCTGTTTGCCTTCTTCCACCTCAGATCCCTCAACTTTTATCACCATCACCACCAGAGAAGGTACAGAAGGGTGATGCCATCAAGAAGAAAACTCAAGCTGAAAGTTATATTAGGTTCCTCTTCCCTTCACACCTCTGAACCTCAGTGACCCAAAAATGAAGATGAGGGAGAGAATGTAAAAAGCATTATATAGCAATGAAGAGGTCTTTAACCCACACAACTTCAAGAAAGAGAACTAAAAAGGAGCTGGGGTAGGGCAGAAGGCAGGTACAGCTGAAAAATGGGGGAGGGGAACAGGGGGAAAAGCTGGAATTGGAGGGAACTGAGAGTACAGGCGCTCCCAAGCCTGGAGAAACCGAAAGAGATATGGGATCTCCAGCTGCTGGAGAAAAGCTAAGGGCCCGTGAAGGTCCTGGAGCAGGGACTTGCACTGAAGGACCCCAGGGTTTGGGTGACCGGAAGCAGAGACCCCCAAACACGAGACCAGAAGGGGGCGCAGGTGACACCCCATAGGAAAGAATGAATGAGGAAGGCGGTCCGGAGGGCGGGGCAAAAGGAGGGGCCCCGGGATGGGCGGGGCACAGACCCCTTTCCAAGTCCGAACCCCTGCCCCGAGAGCCCGGGGAGAAGCGGCTCCGCGCCTCCCGCACTCACCGCCGGTCTCGTCAGTTACATAGGGAGTCGCCATCTTGAAAACGCAAACCACTTCCGGCGTGAGCGGGCTGGGGTCCCGCCCCCCTCCCCACCGGAAGTGGAGTCCTGATCGTAGCCAGCCACCATTTTAGTCTTAAAGGGAGAGTACACCATTTCGTGGACAGAGGTGGAGGAGGAAGGAAGCAGCAGCTAGACTTGAATAAAATAAAAGCCATAGGCTCTATTACTGCCACTGATACCAATATTGGGTGCCTGCTCCGTGTAAAGGAGTCCTCTGGGCGCCGAGAGAAGTTCCGAGGCACGGCCCCTCTCCGTTCGTCCAGGACCTTCGAGGGAAAAGGGGGCAAGGCCCACCTGCACCCGGAAAGTGGGGCTGATAAATGAGAATCTTCAATCCCTAGCCTGTACCCAGGTCCCAGAGCGGCTTGGGGACATGGGGCGCGCAAACTCCGGGAACGCACTGGGGCGCACCAATGTTGTCAGGGGTGAATGGAAGACCCCAACTGACCCTCTCTTAGAAGGTGGGGAGGTCGAAATCGCGTGTCGATTGCCCTCGGCTACCCAGCTCAACCCTCCGGACTGAGATCCGCGAGAGAGGCGTGCAAGGCAGAGGGTGCTGCCGGTCGGTCACCTGTCCCCGCAGCCTCAGGGCGGCTGGCGAATTCCACGACCAAGGAGGCGGCGGGCCGGGTTGGGCGGGCAGCCCTGGCTGGCCCTGCCCCTGGGGAGGCCCCGGGGATTCGGGCGGCGTAGTGAGGACGGCCCAGGTTTGCCGGCCTTCGACCCCCGGATCCTCCTCAGGCGGGGCACCAGGGTCAGAGGGCAAGGTGAAGGCTTCTGGGCGGAGCCAGTTAATATTCTAATGAACCTTGTCCAGGTCTGGGCGCTGGGGATCCAAAGCGGGGCAACTCGCCAGTAGTCGAGGCTTACACGGTCACTCCCTTTGCAGTCCTGCCCTGCCCCGTGCCTCCTATTCTTTAGAGGAACCCAAATGTTTTCCCTCCCCCTGTCTTTTCAGCAGCTGTTGTTCCTTAAAGGCTAAGTCCTGCTGAACTTGTTTCCCCTACAGCCTGGGAGTGACCAGCTGCAGGTTCCTCTCCTCAGGTGTTGGCTCTGCCCTCCCCTACTACATTGTTTTTTCATTATTGATTGTTTTACCTTCCTCCAAATCCCCCACTTTGGCTTAGGTTAATGTCCAACTGTACCGCTGGAACCCGTAGAGAGGGGCAAGTATTAGTAACTACCTCTAACACTAGGCTGTATGTCCACTTAAAAAAATAAAAAAGGTGAGAGTAATGACTGACGAGGAACCTCCTAAAAGCTTTGACATGAAGCTTTTGAAGTTTTCTCAGGTCACAGCTTGTCTTCCATACCATGCTCTACCTTCTTGACTTCCACCAGAGGCCCAACTCAGAAGGTCTCAAAAAGACTCATTTAAAAACTGATTTGCGGGGCGCCTGGGTGGCTCAGTCGTTGAGCGTCTGCCTTCGGCTCAGGTCATGGTCCCAGGGTCCTGGGATCGAGCCCCACATCCGGCTCCCTGCTCAGCGGGAAGCCTGCTTCTCCCTCTCCCACTCCCCCTGCTTGTGTTCCCTCTCTCGCTGTGTCTCTGTCAAATAAATAAATAAAATCTTAAAAAAAAAAACTGATTTGCATTCAATACACAGTTATTGCAAGTGTTTTAGCACTGCCATCCTTCACCCCTGCTCTCTTTCAGCAATTGTGCTTCAGCGTCACTGAGTCAGCATCCTGTCCTTAGCCTTGTTACTGATGATTATTACAGGTGAGAGTGTGGGATGAAGCCTTTAACTAGAGGGATGCAATCGGACCTTTCTGTAAGAGGGAATCCTAAAGTGGCCCCTGTTGACCACCAACCCTAGGCCCTCCCCACTGTGCCCCCAGACATCTTGCCTCAGCTCTGGGTTTGACAGGAAGTGAAACTCAATTGTCTGCCCAGCAGACTTGCTGGGACCCAGCCCTGGGCCCCGGATGTGCCCCCCCCCCCCCCCCACACACACACCCTGAGAATGAAGAGGAGAAAGAGGCTGGGGAGACAAGGCTGTTGTTTTTTCCTTTCCCTTTGTTCATTGCGGTTTCTTTCTTTCTGATTTTTATGATGTGGTTGATTAAAGAAATGAGCACCTGGAACAGTAGGCATTATACGCCTCCTCCTTCGATGTTTCTTGGCCTTTCTTCCCCTCCCACCCCCACCAATAACTGACGAGATATGATGGAGCACAGATCCTAAAGAAGACACAAAGAAGCCTAGAGTATGACTGATTTCATCCTATTCCTTAGAGAGATCACCCCGTGCCCCACTTTGAAGTCTCAAAAAAAAAAAAAAAGTCTTAACAGGAGCAATTTAACTTCAATTAGAGACATATCCGAGGATGATGGAGTGAAAAACACAGGTCATAGGTAGGGTGGTATCACTGCTAGCATTGTTTGCAAGCAAAGCTGAGTGCCTTAGGCTTAGTATCATTCTAGATGAGAGGTCCAGGGGCAGAAAACTGGAAGAGCTGCTAGGAGACTTGTTCTTTCTTATATTGTATGTTTAGGATGGCTTAGAGTGGGGAGGCTTTACACACACACACACACACACACACACACCCCAAGCCACTCTTTGGTACAGTCCTTAAGCGGGGCTATGTCTTTGGCTGTCTACAGAACTAAGCACAGGACCCGGTGCATAATGGGCCTTCAAAAGTGCTTATGGTTCCTTATGACTAAAGAGGTTATATAGGAAGGGGAAATAGGGGTGCCTGACTGGCTCAATCAGTGGGTGGAGCATGCGACTCGATCTAGTGTTGTGAGTTCAAGTCCCATATTGGGTGTGGAGATTACTTTAAAATAATAATTAAAAAAAAAAAAGGAAGGGGAGAAAAAGGATGGGGAGTAGCAGAACCCTTGTCTTTTTAAGACCGGGAGACAGGAGCAGAGAGACAGACCTTCTCCAACCCCTGCCTCCCTCAGATCTCCAGTTCAGGTGAAACAATACTCCCAAGCCCTATTACTCAGCAGCTACATTTCTGATAAAAATGGGAGAGTTTTGGGGCACCTGGGTGGCTCAGTCGTTTAGCATCTGCCTTCGGCTCAGGTCATGATCCCAGGGTCCTGGAATGGAGCCCCGCATTGGGCTCCCCGCTCTGCAGGAAGCCTGCTTCTCCCTCTCCCACTCCCCCTGCTTGTGTTCCCTCTCTCGCCGTGTCTCTCTCTGTCAAATAAATAAATAAAATCTTTAAAAAAAAAAAAAAAAAGGAGAGTTTTTCCAACAAGCCTGTATGGAAACATTCGAGAACTGCTTAGATCCCTCTATTTCCACTAGAGGGCCTCATGTATTCATTCCTTCTCTCCAACCCCCATCAAAAGTATGTATATATTATGTGTGTGAGTATGCATATACACAACATACACACATCACACAGCACTCCCCTCCCCCTCTCTTCTACCACCAGGTAGAAGAGGGAAGATTCCAGGAACTCAAACCCTGTTACTGTGCCCTACTTCAATGAGAGGTAGGAGGGGGTTAGCCTGGGTTGGGGCGGGGCCAGGGAGCAGGATGCCCCAGTCCCCAGTTCCTACCAGTAAGTCCTAGGTCTCTGTCTATCTCCCTTGTACTCACTGCAAGCCTCACCGTCATCCATGCTGCCCCAAGAGCCTTAACAACTTCAGAACAGATTCCAGACAGGAGGAGCTGAAAGGATCTTCTCTCACCCCTACTTTTGGCCAGGGCCTTTTACAGCACCTGCCAAGGCCAGCAGGTAAAGTGGGAGGGTTAGGGCATGGAGAAAGAGTGGACACAGACCAGAGTGCTCTTTGCACCTAAACAACCCCAGAATTAAGGGAAGGCCCCGAGTCTTGAGAGAAGGAGGTGTACTTACATTGGGGAAAACAGGTCTGAGCCGTCTGGGGTTTGGGTTTTAGGGAGGCGAGAAACCTAGAGGTAAAGGTGGGCCTCAGATAGTGTTAAGCACTGCGGAGCCCATGGGAGGAGGGAGGCATTTGTATCCCAGGATGCAGAGTCTGGGACTCTGGGCTTGCTGCTGTGGAATCTTCTGAGTATGAATTTGGTCAATGGTGGATGGAAAGGAGTTGGGAAGGAAAGTCCCTGGATGGCAGCAATTAGGAGAGGGTCAGACGTTGCCTCGGTGGGCCCCTGCCAAGCTGTGCCACCAGCGGCCCCGCCCTCTCTCATGACCTCCCACGGTTGGGATGAGGAGAGAGGCTGTGAGTGATTAGAAAGAAGGGAAGATGGATAGAAACCGAGCTATCCCGAGGCGGGAAGAAGATGAGAAGCGCAGAACGTGGAGAAAGTGGCGCAGACCAGAACCCTGGAGACATTGGGGAGGTTGGGGGCTCAGGCTTGGTGAACTGGAAACAGGGGCCTCTCCAGACTGGAGTTCCCGGAGTCGGGGGCGCGGGCACTGGGCGCGGGCGGGCAGCTCGGGGCGGGGGGCGGGCAGCTGTGTCGTCAGGAACGGGGCGGCCTCGCGGCGGCCGCGCCTGCCTGGTCCGTCCCCTCCAGGCCAGCTCGGGCTCCAGCTCCCGCGCCGGCGCTTCAGCTCCCACCGCGCGCCCTCCGCAGGCAAGGTAGAGACCCCGCGAGCCCCCCGCCCCCCGCGCCCCCCGCTCTCCACCCCCGGAGCAGGAGGGGGCGGGGGCCACGGGAAGGGCCGCCGCCGGGCTGGGGTAGGGCTGCCGGGCCGAGAAGGAGGAAGCCCGACAGCTGGAGCGGGTAGCTGGAAGGGTTTGCGCCCGGACGCGGGGGGCGGCGGGAGAGCTGGGCCAGAACTCCGGAGGCAGAACTCCCCCTGCCTTCCCCTCCATTGGAGGGATGGTGAAGCTCGGCTCCATGGGGCCCGAGTCAAGCAAAGTCCGTTTTGGAACCTCCACAGCGCTGCACGGGTGCAGAAGGGTTCTTCTTTGGCCTCCTGGTCCCCAACTTCCCACCCCTACCCTTTCCACACCAGTCACCAGGAAGTTTCTGAAACTACCTGGGTCTGAATCCCACTTTTCACCTCTAAATGGGAGAAATGAGCTTTATTGAGGAAGAAATAGGATTACTACTGGGCATCTCCTCAGCCTCAGATCGTATGAGCCCACATCCCCCAACCATGCCAACATCGTAACTTCTTCCTGTACTACACTCACTCACACACACACACACACACACACACACACCACACCCTTAATCAGGCAACATTACTACCTGCAATGTTTGTGGAGGCTTAGTGAATTTTGAGACTTCAAGGCAAATGATTCCCTCTGTGGGATCGGGGGCCACTGACTAGCTGCAGGCATGGGCAGGAAAGAATAGACCTTCCCTCAGTCCTGGGAAAGGGGAGGAGGATGCAGGCCCTGGTGTGATTAAGGGATTCAGAAGTCCTGGTAATCAGGCCTGGGCTTGCTTCTTGGGTTTCTTGCTGGGTCAGCCTGAATGTTCTGGGGGCATAGCAGATTCTTGAGTAATGGTAAATTTATATGACTTGGAATGGGAGTGACGAATGTTGAAGTGAAAAAGGACACTTTAAATGTTTGCATTGGCCTTGGAAATCGTATTTATCTCTTGGTTACCAGCAATTTTAGTATTTATTGTTTAAAATAAGATCTAGAAAACAGAGGCACTACGATTTAATGGAATGGACTAAAGACAGGATGTCTAGAGTCTGGGTGTGATCCTGAGATTGTGGCTCTCTGTCTGGGCCTCAGTTTCCTCCTCTGTAAAGTATGAGAGTTGGTACTTCCCAGCTCTGAGGATGTTCTAGGATTCTCTGCCCCCAAGTCAACTTCTTACTTTCTCACCTCAAGTTGGTAGGGGTGGGCAGGGAAGCCAGAGGAGGGAAAGGAAGGGTGAGTCACAGATAGCTGGCAGGCGGGCAGCAGACCCCACCCTCCCAACCCTGGCATTCGCCTGGACTAGCCCAGGTTATAGCCTCAGGGCTGGGATGGAGCAGGGAGGACAAAATTGGACTTGTTATGGTTCGTTAAGGTCCAGGATCCTAAGAGTTTATATGCCTTTCAGCAACAGGGGCAGCCAGACTTTCGGTGAGACAAGTCAGGAGGACAACTGAAAAGATACCAGGAGCCCTTATGTCCAAGGTCCCAGCCTAGAGGTGTCCTTGGACCTTGACAGTCTAGTTTCTAGCCACCTCCTCACCCAAAGGCAAAGTGCAGTATCCCAATACTACCTGTCTGTGCCTGAGATGACACAATGGGGGAAAGTGTACAACTGGGCTTCACTGCTGTTGGGAGTTCCTAGAACTGATGCCTTCCTGGCACCCTTTTTCCTCATCTCCAGATGTGTTTCTCTGTGTACCACCCTTGTATAACAGCAACAACAATAGCTAACATTTACTGAGTTCTTCCTCTGTGCCTTACAGCTGCTAAGTACATTGCGTATATTAGCTTACTTAATCTCCATGCTGTGACTGATTTCTCTAGGTACCCATTTTACCAATGAGGAAACAGGTTCAGGAAGATGAAATAACTCACCCAAGAGCTAGGATTCCAATCCATGCCTGTCTAATTCAAAAGCCCATTATCTTAACCTCTACTATAAATTACATGCAAGATCTGGGGGGCTAGGAGGGGTTGTTGTGAAAAGAGAGATGTGTCCTCTTTCCTGTTCATCGTCCCTCCTTTGCTCTTTCCTTGTCACTTTCTCTCCCAGATTTCATTTCCTAGAACCTTGGAGCCATCTAAGAATCCCCAGGGGTAATCAGAGAGCCTAATTAAGCCATACAGGCCCAATTATCCCTAAGGCTATTATGTATTCATTAGATCTGTTGGCAGTAGAAGTTGGATTATAGTCATTGAAAAGAGCCAGATGGGTGGAGTCCTTTCTCCAGAATATCAGTGTCCCAGGATCCCCTTCTTAGTATTCCTAGAGAGCCCCCAGAAGAGGAATGGTATACTACATAGATGTGGACAGCAGAGATGTCCCAAGGGCAGAGGCTGCAAAGAAGATTCTTGCACCATCAGAAAGGAAATTCTTGTAGGCCCTAACTGACTCCGTGAGCCTTACCCAACAAACCCTAAACAAGTGGGCAAAGGGGAGGCAGAAGCCCCAGATGGAGTGCGATAATAAGTGCATTTTAGCAAAATTCATTCATTCAACAAATATTTAGCACCTCCTGTGTGTGTTCCAAATTGTTTCCTCTTCCCCTGTCAGTACGGATACTCTGGCATCCCATTTAACCATATTTGGACTAATATTTTCCAACCTATGGCTCCTCCCTAACTTTGCACAACGATTTGTACAAACAATATGGAGCACCTACAACACACTGGGCACTGTTTTAGGTATTGGGATATAGTGGTGAGCAATACTCACAAGTTCCTGCCCTTGTGGAACTTACATTTCGGTAGGAGAAGACAAACAGTAAATAAAGAAGCAAATAAATTAGCAAGGTAATTTCCACTCACCGTAAGTTCTATGAAGGAAACGAAGGAGGGTGCTGTGCAAAAGAGGGGGGCTGCTTAGGAGGGAAGGATCAGGGAAGGTCTCTTGAAGGAATTGACACTTCAGCTGAAGCAAGAAGGCAGCCCTGCCAAGAGTGGGGAAGGGTGTTCTAGGCAGAGAGAACAGTAAGTCTCATGGCCTTGAGCAAGGGAGAACTTGGCTTGAGGAACAGAAAGGAGGGCAGTGAGATTAGAAGGCAGTGTGTGGAGGGGAGAGTGGAACGAGAGGAGGACAGAGCCAGGCAGGGGCCCCATCACATGGTTCTTGGAGTAGAGCTTTGACTCCTCCACTTATCACCTGACTTGGGAAGTCCCAACGTCTTCAAACTCCAGTTTCTTCATGTGAAGAATGGCTCTACCAGGAATTTCTTATCTCCTAAGTTCTAATTGTAATTGTTAGTACAATAATAACTACCATTTCTTGTAGGCTTTCTATATGCAGTTGTCATACTGGGTATTTTTCATACACGATTTGACTTAATCTTCACAACTGTGGCAGACAGGTATCATTCTTCCCATTTCACAGATGTAATTTGTCCCAGTCACGCAGCGCTATCAGGGCTAAGAATGGAACCCATCTATGACTAACTCTAGTTTTGCTGGACTCCAAACCGTGCTGTACTATACTAATGTGAAATATTACCGCTATTCTGTTACTGAATCTTCAAGTCAAGCTGCCCTCTGCGACGTGGCCCCAGGGCCAGTGGGCACCACGATCCCCATGATGGCTCCTCCTTGGTCCCTGGGTCCCATAGCTGCAAGTTAGGACTCCCTGAATACTGCTAACCTAGCAGGGTGCATGGAAAACCCCGCATCTGAGACTCCTGCACTCAGCTCAACCCGCCTACAACTGGGAAGCCAGGCAGATGCTCAGAGCCTTCTTCCCCTACCTCCTCCCAGTCTCGCGCGCCTGGGTCCCCGCCCTTCCCAGTGGAGCTGTGAAGGGCGCAGGCGAGGCGGGGCCGGGGCTGGGGACCTGGCCAGAGCTGGTTCTGTGTCGCGCGTCAGAAGCGCTAGAGGTCGTTGAGGGGCGTGGGTGGTTCGGGAAGTGGGTGGCAGAGCGGGGCTGGGGACCGAGGCTGGAGGCGGAGCAAGATGGGATCGTGGCCGGGGAGGCGTGCCGCAACCGTAGTTAGAACTATCCGAAGGGCCGAAGGGCCAGGACTGCAGGATCCGAGATGGGAGAGAGCGCGGGTTCAGGAGAGACTGCAGAGACTGGGGGTGGCGAGAGAAAAGGTAGAAACAGGCGAGGGACACACCCACAGAGACACATATAGACTTGTAAAGCGGCGGGGGGGGGGGGGGGGAGATTCAGAAATGAATCAAGACAGATTGGGGGAGAAATCGGAGAGCTGAAGAAGGATCCAGAAATGGAGAGGAGAGAGTCAGAGATGAGTCAGAGAAACAGAGACAGGATAGACTCGGTTAGGGAGAGACAAACATAAGGGAGAGGTACAGGGGGAAAGGAAGAGACTTGGGAGGGACTCAGAGACAAGGAAAGAACAGAAATAATAGTGGGAGTGGAGAATTAATGGAGCGGACAGAAGCAAAGACAGGCAGACAGCTGGCTCTTCATGCCACATACTCTTCTCATCTCCCTCCAGACCTACCCTTGGAAGCATAGATCCAGGCGTGAGAAGTACTACCAAGCTGCCTTTGTGGCCTTCCTTAAGAAAAAAAGAAAGATGGCCAAGGAGAAGGGCCTAATAAGCCCCAATGATTTTGCCCAGCTGCAAAAGTACATGGAATGTGAGTCTTCCTCTCCATCCTGAAGAATCCCTGCTCCTCATCCCCCCCTTTCCCTAGTTTCCCCAGTGGCCTTAAGCCAGTCAGCTCCTGAGATATGCCTATGGCTGGGAAAGGGAGGAGAGGGAGATGGGAGATGTCTTGTGGTCTCAGCTTTCCACCTACCTTCTCTGAACTTCAGCTGCCTGCTCCAAGTCTCAGAGAAGAGATGTAAACAGAGGTACCACTCTGGAGCATCTGAAATGTTATTCTCTCGATATTTCTCTCTGCATTTCTGGGTTTCTTCCTGGAATTTCTTCTTCATCTCACTTGAATCTTTTTTCCTGTTGGATGTCTGGGTGGGACTCCAGCAGAGGGCAGGGAGAACCAAACCAGGCTAATGCTCTTCCTTCATCCTCTTCATACCCTAGACTCTACCAACAAGGTCAGCGATGTCCTAAAGCTCTTTGAGGATGGTGAAATGGCTGAATATCTCCAAGGAGATGTGAGTGGCAGCTGGGAAATCCTCTCCTTGACCAACTCTTCCCATCTTTGATTTTGCTACTCTGCTGGGATCCCCAACTTCCAGGGATTATTCTGGGCCCACCCCTTTCTGTTCTCCCTCTCGATACCCCAGTGTCCTTTGTTACCACAGCTATTGCTATAGGACAAAGCAAGAGATTGTAATTGAGGACTCAGCCTTGAGAAGAAACCATAGTCTGCCTTAGATGCTTCTTAGCTCTACACTTGTTGTCTCTGTCCTTACTACTCCTAATTCTTCAGTCCCCACCTCCCATCCTGTACACTCCCTAGGGTAATGCTTGCTCTCATCATAGGCCATTGGGTACGAGGGATTCCAGCAATTTTTGAAAATCTATCTGGAAGCAGATAACATTCCCAATCACCTAAGCCTGGCACTGTTTCAGTCCTTCAAGATGGGTCACTTAGAAGACACTGTGGAAAATGGTATGGTCATGAAGGTGGGACTGAGCTGGACTTCCGGAAGAAAAGTCAAAGTAGTATGGGTTTTGGGAGAGTTGAATTGAGTTGAATTGAGTCACATGTTGGAGGCAGGGTTGGGGAAGAGAGGTGGAGGATGGCCATGCTGGCCTAGGAGCTGGAGGGAGGAAAGTTAAAGGGAAGAGTTGGAACAAAGGAAAAGAGAAGAGCCAGAGTAGAGAGACCCCCAACCTCAGATCTGCTGTCCTTTCTGTAACCAGATGTGGTGTGTCTCAGTGATGTCTCCTGCTACTTTTCCCTTCTGGAGGGTGGCCGGCCAGAAGACAAGCTAGAATGTGAGTGGCCATCCTGGACTGGGAGAGGGGAGGGAATGTGAGCCTTCCTTCCCTCATTTTTTCAGGATTCCTAAAGGCTGATAGGGCCAGACAAAGGTGGGGCCAGAGAATGGGCCCATTTCCTCTGTTCCCCTAGACTCCTTATTCCTAATGCCATTTACCATAGTCACCCCAGTTCCCATGTCCTGTGCGTTTTCATGTAGGTGGCCTGGGTTTTTCTTGGGTTGTGGGAGGTGTGTTCTGTCTCCCCTATTAGATTCACCAAGGGTGTTTCCCCTCCCTTTTTGTCTCCTCTCTCAGTCCCAGCACCAGGCTCTGGGCTCTTCATCTAAAAGATGTCTCCCATCTCTTTATTTCCCCTGTATTCTGTTATGAATTTGGGGGGTATCCCTCACAAACTGACCCTGGCCCCCCTAAAACACCCCACAGTCACCTTCAAGCTGTACGACACGGACAGAAATGGAATCCTGGACAGCTCAGTGAGTTGGGGGACCTGTATGCTGGCCAAGGGAGTATGTGTCCATTTGTCTGTGCCCTCCTGTCCCAACTCTTCCAGGGTCTTAAGAAGCAGAGGAAGCTAGAGGGAGAAGTAAAGTCCTCCAGGACTAAATTTGGGAGTGGGTCCCCAGCTCTTGGTTCCTAGAAGAGGAGGCTAGACACATGAATCGGGGGCTACCTTGCAAACATACCAACACACATAGACATTCATTTACTTGGCAGAGACACCTGAGAATGAGAGGTGGCTCTCGGGGCAGAACCCAGGATTTCTAGGGAAGAGTTTGAATGGTGGTAGTGAGGTGGGATATGGCTCTGGTTCTTAATTCTTGGTCTCCAGGAAGTGGACAGACTCATCATACAGATGATGCGAGTGGCTGAATACCTGGATTGGGATGTGTCTGAGCTGAGGCCGGTAAGGCAGTCTTTCCTTCATGTCCCTCCTTGTGCCTTCTCCCTGGTGAGTCCTGCATCTACCCTACCCCATCTCTGACAGGCAGCCGCGTTCCCTTGGTGAGGGTGGCTGGGCCAGATGTCCTAGGGGGCAGAGGTGTCAGATGTGAGGGACCACTCACACCAGAAGTCCCCTCCGTTCCCTGCTCAGATTCTTCAGGAGATGATGAAAGAGATTGACTATGACGGCAGTGGTTCTGTCTCCCTCGCCGAGTGGCTCCGGGCTGGGGCCACCACTGTGCCCCTGCTCGTGCTGCTGGGTTTGGAGATGGTGAGTAGGAGAGGCTTGTGGAGATGGGTAAGATAGCTGCCTTGGGTTGTGTGTGCCAGAGGCTGGTGCTCTAAGGGCTTAGGCCCTCCCTAGCATCTGCTGTGTCCTCCCAGACTCTGAAGGACAATGGGCAGCACCTGTGGAGACCCAAGAGGTTCCCCCGACCGGTCTACTGCAACTTGTGCGAGTCGAGCATCGGTCTTGGCAAACAGGGGCTGAGCTGTAACCGTGAGTGGTGGGGCCTGGGAGTGTGGGGGCAGAGGGGCAGCCCAGCTATTTGCAGGAGCATGCTGCTTTGACCTTCGAGAGACCTGGGTTTGAGTCCTGGGCTCTGCCATTGGCTAGTTAGTCGGGAAAGCCACACAGCTTTCTCTTCCTTTCTTTCTTTTTTTTTTAAGATTTTATTTATTTATTTGACAGAGAGATAGCGAGAGCAGGAACACAAGCAGGGAGAGTGGGAGAGGAAGAAGCAGGCTTCCTGCCGAGCAGGGAGCCCGATGCAGGACTCGATCCCAGGACCCTGGGATCATGACCTGAGCCGAAGGCAGACGCCCAACGACTGAGCCACCCAGGCGCCCCCCTTTCTTTCTTTCTTGAAGTATAGTTGACGCATAATGTTACATTAGTTTCAGGTGTACCACATGGCCACATACCTTCTTGAAGCCTCAATTTAAAATGAGGTTTCCGGGCGCCTGGGTGGCTCAGTTGGTTGGGCGACTGCCTTCGGCTCAGGTCATGATCCTGGAGTCCCGGGATCGAGTCCCGCATAGGGCTTCCTGCTCGGCAGGGAGTCTGCTTCTCCCTCTGACCCTCCTCCCTCTCATGCTCTCTGTCTTTCATTCTCTCTCTCTCAAATAAATAAATAAAATCTTTAAAAAAAAAAAATAAATAAATAAATAAATAAATAAAATGAGGTTTCCTCGCCTGAAAATGAGGTAACTGTGAGCATCAAATAAGCGGATGCAAGGAAAGTACTTTGCATGGTACATGTTCATATTATTAAGTCTGCAATAAAAATTAGCTGCTATTATTGCCATTGCTATTGTTAAATCTAGGCCTTTGCATCTTCCAGCTGAGTCCCCGGCATTTAGGAGGAGTGGGGGTAGGCATGTGGTAGCAATTGCTCTTTCACGGGGAAGAGTGAGCAAAAGGCACAGGTCTTGGAGTTGAGCCCCCACCTCAAACTTTAATTCTCTACCCCACTCTCATAGTTTAAGTGAATGATCCCGCCTTACACCCAGCTAAGGAGGAGATGGCGGAGGGGCTGTAACTAAGGCTCTGACCCTCTTCCTTCTCGCCCAGTCTGTAAGTACGTCGTTCATGACCAGTGTGCCATGAAGGCCTTGCCTTGTGAAGTCAGCACCTATGCCAAGTCTCGGAAGGACATTGGTGTGAGTGACTGCAGGCCCACCCCATTACCACCCGCATCCTGGCCCTTGGCCCGTTGCTGCCCTCAGCCCTTCCCCTCGTCCCTGCTCAGACCCTCTCAGACTAGGGATTGCCTTTCTCCCCAAGATCCAATCACATGTGTGGGTGAGAGGAGGCTGTGAGTCTGGCCGATGCGACCGCTGTCAGAAGAAGATCCGCATTTACCACAGTCTAGTCGGACTGCATTGTGTGTGGTGCCACCTAGAGGTCAGTTTGGGAGCTCTCCAGCCTCCGCCTTGGGGCTCCTCCCTAAACTGCCCTCTGCACTGGTCTCCCTGACTACATCTCCCTCATAGCCACAGTTGCCCTTGCTCCCAAGGGCTCTCTTTCCAGTACTAGACCCTCAGAGTTGAGAGCTGATGGGTTCCCTCCATGATGTCTGTATGCCCACCTTGTCCTTCAGATTCATGATGACTGCCTGCAAGCCATGGGTCATGAGTGTGACTGTGGGCTGCTGCGGGATCACATCCTGCCTCCATCTTCCATCTATCCCAGTGTCCTGGTAAGACCCTTGGGCAGTGGCTAGGAGGGGACAGGAGGAGTGCTTCCCCTGATATAAACACACACACACACACACACACGCCATGTCCCTTTATAGCAGAGAACCTATACTTTTAGGATTCAGGTCAGACCGTTATCTGTTTAGGGATTCACATACAATCCAGTTTTCCTTCCGTTTGCTTCCCTCCCTTTCTAGGCCTCTGGACAGGAGCGTAAAGTTAGCAAAACAAGCCAGAAGACCATGGATGACTTAAATTTGAGCACCTTTGAGGCTCTGCGGGTACATGAAGGGGGTGGGTGTTTCTTGGCTGGAGCCCTCATAGGAGGGAATGAAGTGGGAAACATGGGGAATGATGCTTGTTCTCCAGAAGCCCCACTGTGGTAGGGGAAGGGGAAAGCATCTTTGGGGGCAGGCCAGCCTTCTGTCATTGTCTCCAGGGCCCATCTTAACTGGCAAAATCCTGTTTTCCTTATCCTTGTTTTTTCCCCAAATGCAGATTGACCCTGTTTCTAACACCCACCCACTTCTGGTCTTTGTCAACCCTAAGAGTGGCGGGAAGCAGGGGGAGAGGTGAGAAAAGATATACTGGGTCTTCTAAGATGGAGAAGGAGGACCGATAGAGGTTGGGGAATCTGTGTGTATGGAGGGGACATACCTTGAGGAGGACATCAAGAGGATGGAGTACAGACTGTCCATCCCCTACCATAAACTTTCCTTTTTCCCTCATACAGGGTGCTTTGGAAATTCCAGTATCTACTAAATCCTCGACAGGTATTCAACCTCCTAAAGGATGGTCCTGAGGCAGGGTGAGTATAGGTTGGGGACTGTATCACAGTGTTTGTATGTGTCTGCCTGTGTATGTTGGGGGAGAGCAGAAAAGAATACATGTTGGGAGGACAGGGCTAGGGGACCCCAAGAAAGCAGAATTCAGAATGCTGCTTTTAGTAATGTCGCTGGGTATCCCCATGCCCCTGAGTTCTCTGATCTTTGTTCTGCTCTCAAAACATAAAGATACCAGTTTCTCCCTAACCACTGAGGAGTGGCTATAACTTTCCCCATTGTATTTTTTCTCTGACCTTAACAAAAACAAGTCTTTTGACAAAGGGAAGGGGGGTCATATGGAATGAGAGATAAGAAGTAATCTGCCTGTCCAGGAGTTGGTAGACTCAATCCTATTGTCCTTCCTCATCTTCTCTCTTCCCTTCTATCTCAGGCTCAGATTCTTCAGGGATGTTCCCGGTTGCCGGATTTTGGTGTGTGGTGGAGATGGCACAGTAGGCTGGATTCTGGAGACCATAGGTCAGTACAGGGAGAGGCTCTGGGAAGGGCACGGGGGCATTGGCCTTCTAGCGCTAACTCCCTCCATCCATCCCCTGACCTGCTTTCCTAGACAAAGCCAACTTGCCTGTTGTCCCTCCTGTTGCTGTGTTGCCCCTGGGCACTGGAAATGATCTGGCTCGGTGCCTAAGATGGGGAGGAGGTAAGTGGTTAGAAACTGTTTTCCTGGGAGATGAGGAGTTGGGTAGGAAGGGAAAGGCACATAGAGAAGGTGTCTAGGCATTGTTATAGAAAGAAGGTTGGGGGGACGCCTGGGTGGCTCAGTCGGTTAAGCCTCTGCCTTCGGCTCAGGTCATGATCCCAGGGTCCTGGGATCGAGTCCCGCATCGGGCTCCCTGCTCTGCGGGGAGCCTGCTTCTCCCTCTGCCTCTGTCTCTCTCTCTGTCTCTCATGAATAAATAAATAAAATCTTTAAAAAAAAAAAAAGAAAAGAAAGAAGGTTGGGGAAGAAGAGAGGCACGGATAGGTGGTTACCAAAGTGGATTGTCCCCAAGGAAGAAAGCTTGGGATGAAGCAAAGACCACAGTCTGAGCCTAGAAGGGTCAGGGTGACAGTCCTCTTCCCCATATACCAAAAAATATCCTTCTATTTCTCCCAACCAATTCTTCGGGCTCAGAGAATCAAGGAATACGGAGGACAACGTGGGAATAAGAAAGGTTGTATAAGAGCTAAACCAGATGTTCAGTGATGGAGCTAGCAGGGAGCTTGGCCGTGATTCATTCAACCACTCAGCCAGTTAATCGGGGGTCATTCATTCATTTATAATCATTTCTTCCCAAGTCAGTCGCAACAGTCTCTTAAATGTACTCTGATCTCTAGACTCTTTCTAGTCTCCTTACAAACAGAAAGAGTTCAAGGGATGGTATTGGTAGATAAAGAGGTCAGGGTGGGGCAGGTTGAGTTTGAAGTGTCTTTGTTTGAGGCTGTTGGACTCAGAGTCCAGCTCTGAGATCTTGCAGAAGTTATGGAAGGAGAGTGAAAGGCATTCTAGGTAGAAGTTGTGTAAGGCCAAACAGCATTGTAGTGCATGCATTAGGGAGTGTGAGTCATTCATTATGACTGGGACATGCAGTGCAAGGTGGGGAATGGGGAGAGGAAGGACTGAGTTGAACCGGGTCCAGATTATGGAGGGTCATGAATGCTGTGCTGAGGAGTTTTTTACTTTATCCTGCCAGAGATTGAAAGCAGACAGCCCACAGAAATGACTTGTATTGTTTTGCATTGTTTGCCTTGCAGTGTTTTAAATTTTTTAAACCTTGCTTATTTCTAAGAAGTGGGTCATATATTCTGCAGTTCACCGCAATCTTCTCAGCTCCCTACTATTCACTCATTCATTTCACCTTTCTAGCCACTGAGGCATTTGAATTTGCAAACCCTGAACCATAGGGAACTCCTGAACTCATGAAAAATGTAACTCAAAGAAAAAAAAATATATATATATATATATACCTATTTTATATATACTTATATATATAAATTATGTTCTCTCTATATATATGTAATAAAAATTGTTGTGTAAATAAAATACTATTCCAGAATGTAGAAATATCTCTGAGTACATATTATAATCTAAATCTTGTATATAGGGCACCTGGGTGTCTCAGTTGGTTAAGCATCTGCCTTCGGCTCAGGTCATGATCCCTGCTCAGCAGGGAGCCTGCATCTCCCTCTGCCTGGTACCCCGCCTGCTTGTGCTCGCTCTCTCTCTGACAAATAAATAAACAAAATCTTTTTTTTTTTTTAAGATTTTATTTATTGGACAGAGAGAGACACAGCAAGAGAGGGAACACAAGCAGGGGGAGTGGGAGAAGGAGAAGCAGGCTTCCCGCCGAGCAGGGAACCCGATGTGGGACTCGATCCCAGGACCCTGAGATCATGACCTGAGCCGAAGGCAGACGCTTAATGACTGAGCCACCCAGGCGCCCCAAAATAAATAAAATCTTAAAAAAAAAAAAAAGAATGCAACTGTTGATCTCCAGGTCAGGTCATGAGTTCAAGCCCCATGTTGGGTGTAGGCTTACTTAAAAAAAAAAAAATCCTTAATTTAATCACATTAACAAAGTCTCTTTTGCCATGTAAGGCAACATATTCACAGACTCTGGAGATAAAAATGTGGACATCTTTGGGCACCCGGCTGGCTCAGTCAGTAGAGCATGCAACTCTTGATCTCGGGGTTGTAGTTTCAAGCCTCACATTGAGTGTAGCAATTACTTAAAAATAAAAAAGAACACAGGGGTGCCTGGGTGGCTCAGTTGATTAAGCGTCTGGCTCTTGGTTTTGGCTCAGGTCATGATCTCCAGGTGGGAAGATCTCAGGCTGGGTTCCTAGCTCAGTGGGGAGTCTGCTTCCCCTCTCCCTCTGCCCCTTCCCCCTACTCACTTCCAAAGGCGCATGCATGTGTTCTCTCTAAACTAAATAAATCCTAAAAATAAATAAATAAAAATAAAAATACTGCAGACATCTTTAAGAGGCCACTATTCTGCCTACCACAGACACTAAGAAGGAACAATCAGAGAGGATCCTCTGTAGCTTAGAGAATGGTATATTAGAGGCCAAATGAGGAGTTTCATGAGTTAAAATGAGAACTAAAGATTTACTGTTGGTTTTGGCAGGAATTATTGGCAATCTTTGCCAGAAGAGTTTCAGCAGGGTGGCATGGTGAAAGGCAAATTACAGTGGGTTGAACCATCAGTGGAATGTGAGGAAGTGGAGACTTACTTTTTTTAAATCTTTTTTTCCCCAATTACAGAAGTAATACATTCTTGTGGTAAAAAATAATTCAGGGGCTCCTGGGTGGCTCAGTTGGTTAAGTGTCTGCCTTCGGCTCAGGTCAAGATCCCAGGGTCCTGGGATCAAGCCCTGCATTGGGCTCCCTTCTCCGTGGGAAGCCTGCTTCTCCCTCTCCCACTCCCCCTGCTTGTGTTCCTTCTCTCGCTGTGTCTCTTTGTCAAATAAATAAATAAAATCTTAAAAAAAAATAATTCAAACATTTCAGATACACATGCCAAAAAAGTTCCCTGTAATCTACTCCCTAAAGTTTTGGAATCTATTCCTCCATGTTTTTCTTTCTAGACACATACTAATATGTACTTAAACAATGAGATCATTCTATTGATGTTTTTCTTCTTTTTTTAAAACTAAACAGTTCATCGTGGTTATCATTATATTTCAGTACAGTCAGATTTACATCACTCTTTTTACTACTGAATAGCATTCCATTGTGTCCCCTATTGATAGACATTTGGGTAGTGGTCAGTTTTTTATTACCAACCATGCTGCAGTGAACACCTTGCACATCTATCTCTGCACACAGATGTGAGAATTTCTCTAGGAGATATTTCTAGAATTGCTGGCTCAAGAGTACAAACATTTTATATTTGGCTAGTTATTTTCTTTTTAAAAGTTATACAAATAAAAAAAAGTTACACAAATAATATATCAGTACATTTTCTTTTTTTTTTAAGATTTTATTTATTCATTTGAGAGACAATGAGATAGAGAGAGAGCATGAGAGGGGGGAAGGTCAGAGGGAGAAGCAGACTCCCCGCCGAGCAGGGAGCCCAATGTGGGACTTGATCCCGGGACTCCAGGATCATGACCCAAGCCGAAGGCAGTCGCCCAACCAACTGAGCCACCCAGGCGCCCCATTTTCTTTTTTTTTAATTTAATTTTATTATGTTATGTTAGTCACCATACAATACATCATTAGTTTTTGATGTGGTGATCCATGATCCATTGTTTTCGTATAACACCCAGTGCTCCATGCAGAACGTGCCCTCCTTAACACCCATCACCGGGCTAACACATTCCCCCACCCCCAGTACATGTTCACTGTAAAAGACTTTACAAAGTAAAATGTGTAAGTGTTCACGTATAGGTCTCCTCCCCCTACGTCCCTTCCCAGAGCCTACCACTGTGTCCTATTTGCATTCATTTTCCTGTTTTTATATGTACACACACACAACTTTTAAACAAACATAAATGGGAACATACTACAGAGATTGTTCTGGGATTTCTTTTTTCATTGAATAATATGTCTTGGAGATCTTTCCATGTTAGTACATATAGATTACATTCTATATTCAGTGGTTGTACATTATTTCTTGGCATGGATTTGCCATAATTTATATAACCTTCCCCTGCTGAAGGGCATTTAGATTGTTTCCAATTTTTTGCTGTTTTAGAGAGTACCTCAGCAAACATCCTTGTACATACATCTCTGTTTACATGTATGTCCATTTTTTTTAAAGATTTTATTTGTTTATTTGACAGAGAGAGAGAACACAAGCAGGGGGAGTGGGAGAGGGAGAAGCAGGCTTCCCGCTGAGCAGGGAGCCCGATGTGGGGCTCGATCCCAGGACCCTGGGATCAGGACCTGAGCCGAAGGCAGATGCTAAACGACTGAGCCACCCAGGCGCCCCTGTATGTCCATTTCTGTAGGAGAAATTTCTAAAAGTGGAATTGCTGCATCAAAGTACTTGTTTTGATAAAATTTGATAGCATTGTGATAAAAATTGCCAAATTGCCTTCCAAAATGGAATACCAATTTATGCTTCAACTAACAGCACATGAGAGTGTTGGTTTACTCATAATCTCATCAACACTTGGTTTTGTCAATCTCTTTATACTTTATCAATACAATAGGCAACAAAAAGTCAACCAATTGTTTTAATTTACAGTTGTTTTAATTGTTAGTAATACTGAGCATCTTTTTTTTTTTAAGATTTTATTTATTCATTTGAGAGAGAGAAAAACCACAAGCAGGGGGAGGGGCAAAGGGAGAGGGAGAAGCAGACTCCCCACTGAGCAGGGAGTCTGACATGGGGCTCCATCCCAGGACCCTGAGCAGAAGACAGACCCTTAACTGACTGAGCCACCCAGGTGCCCCAATACTGAGCATCTTTAATCTGCATATTGGTCATTTGTATTTCTTCTTCTGTGATTGGTTTATTTGTGTTATTTGCCCATTTCCTATTGACTTTTTAGATTTAGTGATTTATAAGCATTTTTCGAATGTTGGTGAAGTTAGTCTATTATATGTGCTGCAGATATTTTTTCCCAGTTTGTATTTTTTTAGGTGTGTGTTTATTTAACCAAAGAAGTTTTAAATTTTAGATTTCTTTCTTTCTTAGAGAGAGAGAGAGCGAGCATGGGGGAAGGGGCAGAGGGAGAGTGAAAGAGAGAATCCCAAGCAGACTCCCCGCTGAGCATGGAGCCTGATGTGGGGCTCGACCCCCCAACTCTGAGATTATGACCCTAGCCAAAACCAAGAGTCAGACACTCAACCAACTGAGGCACCCAGGTGCTCCAGGAAGTTTTAAATTTTAATATAATTGTATTTACCAGGGACACCTGGGTGGCTCAGTCAGTTAAGTGCCTTCAGCTCAGGTCATGATCCCAGGGTCCTGGGATCGAGTCCTACATGAGGCTCCTTGCTCAGTGGGGAGCCTGCTTCTCCCTTTGTCTGCTCCTCTCCCTGCTTGTGCACTCTCTCTCTCTCTCTCTCCCTCTGACGAATAAATAAATAAAATCTTTAAAAAATCTTTATTTATCAGTCTTCTCCCTTTTTGGCTCCCAGTTTTGTATTATGCTCTAGAACAGCCTTTTCCACTCAAAGATTTCAAAAATATGCACTCATGTTTTCTGCTAGTACAAATTCTGCTTCATTTTTTTACATTTAAATTCTTTGACACATCTTGAATTTATTTTGGTATAAAGAGTGACTTCTGGGGCACCTGGGTGGCTCAGTCGTTAAGCATCTGCCTTCTGCCCAGGTCATGATCTCAGAGTCCTGGGATCGAGTCCCGCATCGGGCTCCCTGCTCTGCGGGGAGTCTGCTTCTCCCTCTCCCACTCCCCCTGCTTGTGTTCCTGCTCTCACTGTGTCTCTCTCTGTCAAATAAATAAATAAAATCTTAAAAAAAAAATAATAGTGACTTCCACATCCAGCACCCTTTATTGAATAATCTATCTTTTCCCATGTCTTTGAAATGCCATCATATACTAAATTTCCACGTATATTTGAGGCTATTTGTAGGTGCTCTGTTCCTTACTACTGAGCTTCTTATTCTATACACTGTGCCGGTGTCAGTGCTTTGATACCACTGCTTCATACTGTGTTCTCTCTGGTAGAATAGGGAAAGAAAGTGTGTGTGTGTGTGTGTGTGCGCGCGCGAGAGAATCCTTATTCATCACTCATCTTTTTCAGTGTTTTGTATCTTCCTGGCTGTTTCCGCTAATCTTTCAGATGAACTTTGGTGTTATTGTTAGATGCATACACATACCGGAAACTCACTCTCTATGACAGTGTGGAGAAAAGGGTCAGCAGGGGCTGACCTTAAGATTGTTCCATGGAGTGGCACCTGGGTGGCTCAGTCATTAAGCGTCTGCCTTCGGCTCAGTTCATGATCCCAGGATCCTGGGATCGAGCCCCACATCGGGCTCCCTGCTCAGCAGGAAGCCCGCTTCTCCCTCTCCCACTCCCCCTGCTTGTGTTCCTTCTCTCCCTGTCTATCTGTCAAATAAATAAATAAAATCTTAAAAAAAAAAAAAAAAGATTGTTCCATGGAAAGGGCACCTGGCTGGCTCAGTCAGTAGAGCATGTGACTCTTGTTCTCAGGGTCGTGATTTTGAGCCCCACGTTGGACATAGAGCTTACATTTAAAGAGAGAAAGATTGGTCCATGGGAGCTAGGACCAAGCACCCTGCCCTGTATTTCTTTTTTTTAAGATTTTATTTATTTGTCAGAAAGAGAGAGACAGCAAGCAGGGGGAGCAGCAGGCAGAGGGAGAAGCACGCTCCCCCCCACTGAGCAGGGAGCCTCATGTGGGGCTGGATCCCAGGACCCTGGGATCATGACCTGAGCTGAAGGCAGATGCTTAACCAACTGAGCCACTGAGGCATCCTGCTCCCCGCTGTTTCACTGGCTAGGGCTAGGAGGGTCTGCAGAAGCAGGGCAGAGGATCTCTGGGAATCTGTGGGGCTGGGAGCTGAGAAGAGGACCCTCTGAGACCCATGGCTTAGTTCTAACCTGTCTTCTCCCCCATCCTTAGGGTATGAGGGGCAGAATTTGGGGAAGATCCTCAAGGATTTAGAGATGAGTAAGGTGGTACATATGGATCGATGGTCCGTGGAGGTGATACCTCAACAAACTGAAGAAAAGAGTGACCCAGTCCCCTTTCAAATCATCAATAACTACTTCTCCATTGGTGTGGTCAGTGAAATGGGGCATGGGGGCTAGGGAGGAAGTATGGGTTCAGCAGCAAGAAGCTAGAGCTGGTTAGAAAGAGGAGGTAGAGGTTAAGGGAGCTGTGACACAGGGAAATGGCGGGTGGGGTACAGTGGTGTGAGTTGCAAGAAAAGAACATGGGACATACTGCTGCCGAATGGGGGAATTAAAGAGAGTATTCTGTGCCGAGAGAGGAGGCAGGCCTCTGATCCTACATGCCCTGAACTCCCCAGGATGCCTCTATTGCTCACCGATTCCACATCATGCGAGAGAAATATCCTGAGAAGTTCAACAGCAGGTGAGGGAGAGGGAGGTGGGGGTGGCCATACACAGTGGGAAGGACCAGATTGTGGCCAAGTTTGACTCAGAGCACTTAGATGAACAGTGGCACCTCTGAGAAGCCCCTCAACCAAAGCCATCCTCTTCCCTAAAGGACTGGAGTCAGGAGGTTGATGTCCTTCCCTGTCACTTAGCCCTCCTCTGCCAACACTGTGTAACTTGTCCCCTCCCTCTTGGGCCTTATGTTGGGGCTGACACAGAATGAAGAACAAGCTATGGTACTTCGAATTTGCCACTTCTGAATCCATCTTCTCAACATGCAAAAAGCTGGAGGAGTCTTTGACAGTTGAGGTGGGTGTGATGAGGGCCAACCCTACATGCTTCTCACTTTCTTATATCTTAATCTCTCCCTCCACAGGTGCCCTCAGGAACTTCCCCTATTCTTGAACCTATACTCTGACCTCCCAGCTCTCCATTCCCAATTTCCCGGGTTCTCAATACAACTGGTCCCTATTTCCTGCCATCCTTTGCAAACCCCCAACTCCTGGCCTTCCCAGTTTGTCATCTGGTGGAGGGAGGGGTCGCATCCATGATTATGACAGGAAGTAAGGATTTGTGCTCTCCTCTTCTCAGATCTGTGGGAAACCACTGGATCTGAGCAACCTGTCACTAGAAGGCATCGCAGTGCTGAACATCCCTAGCATGCATGGTGGTTCCAACCTCTGGGGTGATACCAAGAGACCTCATGGAGATACCCATGGAATCAACCAGGCCTTAGGCGCTACAGCTAAAGTCATCACTGACCCGGATATCCTGAAAACCTGTGTACCAGGTGAGCAGTCTTGGGAACTGAGTGGGCAGGACCAAGGGGAAGGTGTGGCTCCCTTTGGAGGCACCCCGCTCCTGCAAAACCTATCTCCTTACTTCCCACCCACAGACCTAAGCGACAAGCGGCTGGAAGTAGTAGGGCTGGAGGGTGCAATTGAGATGGGCCAGATTTATACCAAGCTCAAGAATGCTGGACATCGGCTGGCCAAGTGCTCTGAAATCACCTTCCAGTAAGGAAAACTCTGGCCAGGGGCTCTGAGGGAAGGAGTAGGGCCGGGAGAGCAGAAGGGTCATGGGGATGGTAGGGAGGAGCTGTACTAGGAGATCTTCCTTGGTAACAAAGGGTCTCAAAACCAAGCTAAGAAACAGAGTTTTGGTATTCAGTTGGTAAAGAAATCTCCACCAATCTGCCTTGGCCTCCCACAGCACCACAAAAACCCTCCCCATGCAGATTGATGGAGAACCCTGGATGCAGACACCCTGTACAGTGAGTATTGCCTATGCCTGCCCAAAATGGCACCCTCAGGCTTTGTGAATCCGAAACCTCCCTTCCACAGCTTCCTTACTCCATCCCAATGTCTCACGTTCCCCTGTGCACCATTCCTCCCAAGTCATGATTTCTTAGCCCCAGGCTTCCTGCCATGGCCTCTCTAGGACCCTGGCAACTCCCCCTCACCCCACAGATTTTCCCTCAATCTCTACTGCTCCAGTCCAAAGGGAATGGGGTCCTGCCTCTGAACACGCCCCCTTCCCTTCCAGATCAAGATCACCCACAAGAACCAGATGCCCATGCTCATGGGCCCACCCCCTCGCTCCTCCAATTTCTTTGGCTTCTTATGCTGAGGGGAACACCTCAGCCTCCAAGCCAGCCTTGAACCCACCTCTTCATCCCTGGACTCTACTCCTAGGCTCTGTACATTGCTGCCACACCTCCTGCCAGCTCAGGGGAGTGTTCCTCTACCCTCTCAGTATTTATTATCCTGCACCATCTCTACTATTTCCCATGCATACGTGCGTGCGTGCGCGCACACACACACACACATTGAAAGTGCCTCATCTGAATAAAATGACTTTTTTTCTCCCCACTGGGATATCTGTTAAGTAAATGGTACACCTCCTTCCCATATACCTCCCCTCCTTAAATGACACAGATGCTCCCAACAGCAAGAAAAAAAAAAAAAAACAGCACCAGGTTCTGAGGATTTATTTCAGGTAATGGTAGTCTCCAAGGGAAGACTGGAGGAAAGATAAGCATTGCTGTCCACGCTGGGCAAATCACAGCATCACATGAGATTACTCAGACCTGCTGCTGCCCACTGAGGAGGGGCCTGTTCTCACCAATGGGGCAAGAGCGGAAGACCCGGGGCAGACGCAGCCACTGGGTGCTACCACGTGGCAGCTGGGGAAGGGGGAGGGCTGAGCCCTGCTTCAGAAGTCTTCGCCTGAAATTGGGAGAAGGAGGGAGAAACTGATTAGCAATGGACAAGGGAAGCCTATCTGTGCTTCTCCAAAAAAGGAGGCCCCAGGTTTACTTGACCGTGATCCTAGCTCCCTCCCCTTCTCACCAACAAGATTCATCTTGTCTTGTTTTTATGGTAACCTCTGTCCATTTCCCTCTTACCCTACAAGCTTCTCTGCTTTGAGGACCTTGGCACTCCAGGCCAGAGCATCTGCCCTTCTCACAGGTAGAGGACTCAGGTCACCCAATTTCCTCCACTCTTGATGTTATTATAAACAACAGTCATCAGTATCATCATTTATTGTACTCCCACTTTAGAACTGGGTGCCCATAGGGCGGATATTAGTTTTCCTACTTATCAGAGGCTCAGGGACGTTAAGCTACTTTCCCAAGGTCCCCCCAGCAAGACTGCAGCCCAGGTGTGTTTAACTTCCAAGTCTGGGTTCTTTCCTGGATACCATGCTTCTTCAAAAGAAGTGGTGGTTCCTTCTCCTCTTGAGGAAGAACGAGTAGCGGTCATAAGGGATAAGGGGGTGTGAACTAGATGGTGGGGCTCTCACCTGTATACCAGCGATACAAGCACCATAGCCATCAACACCAGCAAGAGGCCCACGAACAGGGGAGCCTGTCCAAGGCCTGCTTCTTGACCTGTGAGCAGAATCCCAGGCACAGCTTCGGTTAGTGTCTGCTCCCTGCCAGATGGCCTCTGCCTATTGCCCCCACCCCCTTCACCCTAACTCTTGTCCAAGTACCTACCAGGCATTACAAGCTGGGTGCTGACCATTGCCAGACTGTTGGCATCAGCCAAAGACACATTGAGGCAGTAGGTCCCTGAGCCACCCTTCAGGACTTGGTGCAAAACCAGCTGGCAGGCTGGGCTGGGTGGCACAGGCTGACATAGCCGCTGGGCAGGGGGCTGGCACCCTGCTGATGAGATGTCCATGCAGGCTTCCTTGGGCAGCCTGCAAGAGGTGTCAGCTTAGGTCGGGGCGACTGGGAAGGAACAGTAGACACCAGAGGGCAGTGCAACAGTCAACCCAAGAGTTCCCAGGAAACCAGTGGGACACTCACCCTCCTTGACAAGACACCGTCAGCTCAAATGCATCCCCTTCGCTGGATGGCACAGCCTGCAGGATCTCAGCACTCTCAATACCCCCTGCAGAGTTGCAAGAGTTTACGTCTGGGATGCCTCTACCAGGCCTCTCCAAAGGCCCACAGAGAGGAAAACCCTAGGGCTGCTTCCCCAATCCCATCCGTGCCTTCAAAATAAAAACCCTGGGATTTGGGTGTTCTTGTCCCGGTGAGTAACTCCTTCCAAGGTATGCTTCCACTGGCCAGCCTTAGGCAGGACACACCTCCCTCCACCAGCCCCCAAAGCAGTCAAGACTCACGGACAATGTCCAGGGTGAGAGAAAAGGAGCCATATCGATACAGAACACAATCCAGGGGGGTTTGTCGCTTTGCCAGGATTAAGGTAGCTACGCCATCCAGCAGGGGGTTCTGGGAACCTGGCAGGAGAGGATCGAAGAGGCTGTCAAGAGACAAATGACTCACTGGAAGTAGAGGCCACACAGGCATTTTTCCAGGTAGAGTCAGACCTGGTGGATCCAAGCTTGGAATCAGACAAGACCTGGAAAACCTCATTTTATAGATAAGGAAACTAGAGCCCAGAAGGAAGAATGAGCACCCCAGAGTCACACAGTTAGGAGTAGAGTTGGAGTTTTAAGAAATCCCAAGTGTTTATCACCCCCCACACCGTGCTGGGTCCTGGGCTAGACATGACACAAGTTAACTCATCCCTGTGCCACCATGTCATGCCTACCTTTTCAGTGTTCCTACCACAATTTCAGGTTGACCTGCTTTGGGATAGGAATCCAGGGGTGCGAAATGGTGCCAGAATCTGAGGCAGAATATTATGCATTTATACTTGCACAGAAAATGAGATACAAATATTATGTAAATGACCACGTGCTGTTCCCTGGCCTTCTCCTTAGGGAATAGCTCTCCTCAGAGGCAGAGAAGCAACAAGCTCTCGCTCCATGGCCTAGGGAAAGACCCTGGTTTCCTGAACTGCAGATCTATTCCATGTTATTAAGGGGGACTTGAGGGCTTAAAACTAGTGGGAGCTCTGACGGGACTCCATTGCTAAGCAAAGGAGTGGGTAACATCTGGGGCCTAGGTAAGGCTTTTAGCTCTTCAGAGTAGTGACAGAGGCCCCACCTCAATGAACCTCATTCACACTGGCCCTCTTACCTGCTATACCTTCTGTAGGCACGAATGGGTTGGCATCTGGACCCTCAGGCTCAGGTGTGGGTACCTTTCCAGTTGTGGGCTCCACCGACTCTTCAGTTGTTACCTGGGCAGCTGTGGTTCCAGAGGGCTCTGCGGTTGAGCCTTCAGGTGTTGTACCTATGGTCTCTGCGAGTGTGGTACCTGTGACCTCTGAGGTCGGCACCTGCTCAGTTGTAGTACCTATGACCTCTGTAGTGGGCATCTGTACAAGTGTAGTGATCTCCGTGGTTGGCATCTGCACAGCTGTGGTTCCAGAGGGCTCTGCAGTTGGCACCTGACCACGTGTCGTACTTACAACTTCTGCAGTAGGCTCTTGCCCAGCTGTGGTGCCGGGGGCCTCTGCGGTTGGCACGTGCCCATCTGTGGTGACTGGAACTGGGGAGGAGCCACAGGAAGGGAGAGGAATGGCAGCCTGCAGCACCACCTGGGCAGTGATTGGGCCAGACTCTAGGTAAGTGTGAGTGACCACAAGTGCCCGAGAGATCAGGGTCCCAGTATGGTCTCCAAAGTCCCAGGTGTAGGAGAGGTCAGCCCCAGACAAATAGCCGCTGGGGTCATGGAGCCGGAGGGCAAAGGTCAGAGGATGATTTCTCAGGAAGTGCTTGTTCCCTCCATCCAAGGCCTGCAGCTGGGACACACTCACGGAGAAGGGCACCTGGTCTGGGATCGGAGCCAGAAAAGGTGAGAACCAGACCTGGGCCACAGCTTTTTTCACAGCCACACCCTCCGACTCCAGCTGACTGGCCCTTCACTGGCTCCAAGCCCCACATTCTTCTGCCCATGTCTTCCTGGCTCTGCCCCTTTAAGGTTACACACCATTTCCCCTTTCCCCATTCCTTTTTCCCCTTTCCCCTCTCCCCTTTCCAGTCAGGCCAAGCCTCCCCATCTTCTACCGCCCTGCACCCTTGTGACTGGCTTTGCCCCTTCCTAAATCCTTACCAGTAATGGTGAAGGCTGAGCAGGAGTGAGCAAGGGGCACATAGCTCTGGGACTCCCGGCGGTGGTAGACAGTCACTTCCATGGTATGTGTGCCCAGCATTGCCTTGCCTGTCACAATGCTCAGCCCCGACACTGGGCCCCCCAGAACTTGCCAGTATTGGCCTGCAGTTTTTGAAAAGAAAAGCAGGGGTGGGGGAGGTACTGATCAAAGGGAACTGAGGGGAAGGATTAGAGACAGGGCACCAGAGAAGGAAGGTCCAGTAATGTACTGAGTATGGTTATTTCAGAGAGTCTTTGGAAGGTGGTCCTGTGGGGGTCAGGAAAGGAATCCTGATAAGGGGATCCATGGGATAGGACAATAATTGGGGAAGGGCCCCCAGAAACAACTATAGTAGAGAGAGTTGGAGGGGGCTGGGTGCTATCGAAGAGGAAAGAGCCATGGGGGCAATGAAGATTAAGGAAACTCACAGAGCAAAATGAAAGGGGATCAGGTAGGAAGAGGTAAATCCAAGAGTGGATGACTCACCCCAGGTCTTCCAGACATAAACAAAGCTTCTTGTATGAGACCAAGGGCCAGATGGGCAGGCCCTCCCATCAGGGAAGATGCAGGCATCATCAGGTACCTGGGGATACACTGGCTGTCCTCCCCACACCTGGCTCCCTGAAAGGTAGATACAGTCACCCTCGAAACCTGGCATTCCTGTCTATACACCAAAACCCCTACCATGGCTGCCAGAGAGGGGCTGTGGGAACACTCCTTAGCTACATAGGACATTCCCTTTGTTATCACCCATTTGGGGTGGTAGCGGAAAGGATGGAAACTGGAATTATAGATTAATATGTACTTAATGACAGACAGAGGAAAGAGATTGGAAGGTCATACAGCAACATGTTTAGAGTGGTTTGCTCTAGCTGGTGGGATAAAAACAGTAAGAGTATCAGCTGACACTTACTGAGCCTCACCTTAGCCTAGGGCAGGCATTATGCTAACTTCTTTATATATTATCGCATTTTAATCCTTACAACAACATTCAAGGTAGTCAGCCCATTGTACAGTTAAGGGAATGGAAGGACAGAACAGTTAAGTTACTTGCCCAGGGTAACATATTATTTACAAATTTAAATCCATGTCTGTCTAAACTCTAGGTCCACTGGGTCCCCAATTTTGCATACTGTATTTTTTTTTTTTGCTTTATCTGTGTTTTTAAAATTTTTTCTACAATGAATATTATAGAATATGTATACAATTTGTTTTTTTTTTTAAAGTAGGGGCACTAAAAAAAAAAAAAGGGTGGCTCAGTCCCTAAGCATCTGCCTTTGGCTCAGGTCATGATCCCAGGGTCCTAGGATCGAGCCCCACATCGGGCTCCCTGCTCCGCAGGAAGCCTGCTTCTCCTTCTCCCACTCCCCCTGCTTGTGTTCCCTCTCTCGCTCTCTCTGTCAAATAAATAAATAAAATATTTAAAAAACAAACAAACAAATAAATAAAAAGTAGAGGGGAAGGGGGCACTCCTTGAGCTCACTGGGGACACCAGGGAATCTGAGCCCTTGGAATAAACGCCTGGAGTAGAGAGGTACTCACCATTGACGATGGTGTTGTTGGCCCAGACGACCTGCCCATCTGGCAGCACCTTTTGGCTTTTGGGGAAGTGCAGGGCAATAGAGAAGGAGGCATTTGCCCCAACCAGCGTAGGCCCATCATTACTGACCTTCAAGGACACTTGGCCACCTGGGAAGGACCAGCTGCGTTAGCCGGGACTCCACGGTTTTTCTTCCCCTTATACCTTTCCCCTTCCTATCTTTCCAAGCTACATTCAGCCCAGATCTTGCTCCTCTCCGCACCCCATGCCCTCCCTGGAAATTGCCAAGTTCCCACCTCTCCAGCAGTCAGGCTCCTGGATTTCTGTCCACTCTGGATACAGCTGCCTGTTCCAAGTTTTAGTTGTGCGCTGCCTTGGGACACCACGCCAGTCCTGGTGTCTGGGTCCTAAAAAGAAGGTACCATGAAGGCCCTACGATCACCCCTCAATCTCTTGTCAGGGGATAGCCCTGTTCCATGTCACCCCACTCACTCTCACATTCAAAGTACATTTTAATTTACTGAATAGCCACCATGTACCAGGCACTGTGCTAGGTACAAAGGACTTAAGAAATGAATAGGACATGGCCCTGAAAGGATTCAAGACATGTCCATAAATTACAATAATTCAAGGTACTGTTTAATATGAGCCATAACAGACATGCACAAAGTGCAACAAAATGACTAAAGAGATTAGTTCCACTCTGGCGGATTGGGAAAGACCACTGGAATGAGGAGTTGGTCTGTGGGATAGAGCACTCTGGGCAGAAGGACCAGCATGAGCGGAGGCATGGAGGCATGGTAGCATGAGGTGTGATAGGAACTACCAGTGTGGTGGATACACACTGTAAGAGATGAGGCCAAGAAGACAAGTGAAGGCTCTGAGTGCCAAGCAAAGGAGTTTGGCCTTTATTCTGTAGGCAAGGCCACGGCAGGAGATTGTGTTTGTTTCATTGAGATATAATTCATATACCATAAAATTCACCCTTCAGAAGCTTTTTGAATATGACCAGATCAGGGTTTTAGAAGGATCACTATGGCAAGCAATGTAGCGGATGGATCAGAGGCAGGCAGAGGTTGGGAGTGGGGACCAAGCAGACAAAATTATTATAACTGACCAAGAGAGAGGTCTGAGAAAAAGGGATATGATGGATCTACATATACGCCTCACCCAGGGACAACAATTATCAACATTTTGCCACATTTGCTTTATCTATCCTTTGTTGTTGTTGTTTGTTTGTTGGCTAAAGTATTTAGAAGCAAATCCCAGACGTCTTGTTATTTTAACCGTACAATTTCAATACATATCCATAAAAAATATGAACATTTTCTTGAATAAGCACAATGTCATTTCACACTGGACAAAATTATCAAACCCAATTCATATAAAATTTCATAAATATCTAAAAATGTCTTCTTGGGGTGCCTGAGTGGCTCAGTCGGTTGAGAGTCTGCCTTGGGCTCAGGTCGTGATCTCAGGGTCCTGGGATCGAGCCCCGCATCGGGTTCCCTGTTCGGCGGGAAGCCTGCTTCTCCCTCTCCCACTCCCCCCTGCTTGTGTTCCCTCCCTCACAGTCTCTCTCTCTGTCAATTAAATAAATAAATAAAATCTTTAAAAAAAAAATGTCTTCTTATGATTTAAAAAATCAGTATCCAAAAAGTAAGCACAATCTTTTAAGAGGCTCAGGTGGACAGGCATGAACAGAATGTTTCCAGAATACATTAAGGAAATAGTAAAAGAAAAAGACTTGAAACTGCAGCATAAACGAGGGGAAGTCAGATCAACGAGAACTTCCTAGAAATCTGTGAGACCAGGGATCCAGAGAGAGAAAGGGGAGACTGGGACATGATATCTGTAATTTTAGCACAGGAGAAACTATCTTCACTCCTGTAATGTGTACTGGAAACCTAGCTGAGTCTGCTGGGGGTGGGGGTGGGGATCTAGAATCATCTCATTGAGCATCCCACCACTAGAGCAAGAGAATCATAAGATACCCCATTCTTTCTTCACTCCCAACCCTCCCTCCTCAAAGCAGCACGGGACATTCCAGACCCTCTCACCATCCCCACCCCCACCCCTTGCTCCTGTCACGAGGCCCCAATCCCCCAGAGCCCTTTCATGTGATGCTCAGCTGAGACCCCTCTGCCTGTCTCTTCCAGCCCCAGAACAAAAGCCTGAGCTGTGTTCACCCATCCCCATCCCAAAGAGGGGAGATGGTACCTCCTTTCCTTTTCTATCCAATACCACATTCTCTTACTCCTCACTTAATATACCCTATCCCAAGTGCCTGAGTCATTCCCTAAGTCTTCCACTTATTTCCCCTTTGAAGCCCCTTCTCCAGCTCATTGCCCAGGGAGCCTCGGAGTTAGGGCCACAAAGACCCACTATTCTTTTGCCCTTCCAAGCAGATGGAATTATTTTCAAGCTCAGTCCCAAATCTCCACATAGGGAGGGAGCTCAGATGCCCATGTCCTCGCTAAATCAAATGGGTGAGAGAAGCCTGAAATATTGCCAGTATCTCCCATGAGGAAGGGAAAAACCAGAGCAGGTGTGCAACCCCAAATTCACACTTGTTCATGTCCACACACCCGACGCTCACCTTCTGTGGTCCCCACAGCCAGAAGAGCACCCATCACAGCCACATGGAGAAGGCATTTTCTCAGCACCAGATTCATCTTGTTCTTTCTTCCAGCAACCAAAGGCGCTGGGGGGGCTAGGAGAAGCCCCTATATAGGAGAGGGGTGCTCATTTGCATAGCCCTTCCTCCTTTCCCTCTAGGAGAGGCTTGGGAGGGGCAGGAGGACCGGAGAAAGGCAGACTGACAAGGGATCCTGGTCCCTGGACATCTCGCTACTCAATGACAGTTTCTGGTTTCACTGGGTCACTCCCTTCTTGACTAGGAAATAATTGATTGAAGGTCAGCTACATAACGTGTACCCGACACATATAATTCATCATAGGCTAGTCAATCAGTCTGTTTTTTGAGTCAAACCAGGAAACCTCTCAAAGAGACAGAGGCCCTGCTTCCCAGAACAGAGAGATAGTATAGGATGGGCAGAGGCGGGACGAACATCTTCAAGGCCCAAAAAACCCATACAATGAGATTCCTAGCTTCCTGCTTTTCAAGAGAGACTCTCTGGGCCAGGTGGAATTTCAGGGCGAGACACATTTTCCCTAGGGTTGGTGAAACGGCGAATTAGAGATCAGGAAATCCCTACAGATTCAGGACACAGGTAAGAAACTCGACTTCAAATCCAGGTACTTGGGAAAAGACATTTAGCTTCCCCACCGAGACAGAAACTTGTGTTAAGGACCCTCGGAACTAAACTTGCGAGAGGTGGGGTCATTTGCGGCAGCTAGGGGCGCTGGGCTCGCCCCTCCGCTCTGACGTTGACCAATAGGAAGGGCTGGGGGCGGGGCTAGGGAAACGCGGGAAGGAGGGGCGGGGCCTCTGGTGGCGGTAGGGAACTGGAGGGGAGGCGGCAACATTGTTTCAAGTTGGACAAACTGACAAGAGCGAGAGATACACTCCGTTCCATCCCGACCTGGGGCCGCAGAGCTGGGCCCTGTTTCCCCCTCCTCCACCCCGCGAGAGCCGGGGCCCGCCTTTTGCAGGGTTCCCAGGCCCTCGCTCCAGGGCCGGGCTGACCCGACTCGCTAGCGCTTCATGGAGAACTTCCAAAAAGTGGAAAAGATCGGAGAGGGCACGTACGGAGTTGTGTACAAAGCCAAAAACAAGGTGACGGGAGAAGTGGTGGCGCTTAAAAAAATCCGCCTGGACACGTGAGTGGCCTCTGTACCCGGGACTCCTCTAACTCGGGAGCTCCTTGAGTGCCCCCCCCGCCCCCACCCCAACAGACGGGTAGCCGTCCAAGGACCGGAAGGTAGCAGGGAGGGACTTCTGAAGTGGAGAGGTGGGTTGGAGGACCGTGAAGGGTTTCCCTGTGGAGAGTATAGGGCACTGTAGAATCTATGGGAAACTTCCTCCCCAAAGCCGAGTGATGCCCCCAAATCTTCAGTCAGGAAGAGGAAGGAGGCCTCTGAGATGGGGTCCAGGACTCCCTGTGGAGTTGGGTTTTGTGGGAACCGGTGAAGAGCACCTTTCTGAATGAAGAACCCTCCTCACTGCCCCAACCCCACCCTCATCTTAGAATTCTCTACCTCTTTCAAAAGAATGGCAGTTGAACCTCACTGGCCCCTCTAGGGAGGCTGGGTGCTGCTACTCCTATTTTTTCCCGGTTACCTTCTCTCTTCTTCACCTCCACCAGAAGGCTTTACTTACCTACCCCTGGGAAGAGAAGAAATAATGACCTTAATGTATTCAAAAACCACTCCCTGTCCACCCATGAATTAACTCCTACAGCACCCTTTCTCTTTTCTCACTTTCCTAGGGGAAGCTGGGGTGGTGTCTCATTGGGAGGAAAAGAATGACGGGCTGGGGGAAAAGGAGTATTTGTAACCACATTCCTATCTCTGCTCTCTCAACCTCTCCAAGTGAGACGGAGGGTGTACCCAGTACTGCTATAAGAGAGATCTCTCTGCTTAAGGAGCTTAACCACCCTAACATTGTCAAGTAAGTATGTATCTGGGAGGTGCTCTGACAGTAAAGGAGGATATGTTCTGTGTAGCCTGGGTATTACTCTTCCTCACCTCCATTCCTGGACCTCCCTTCCCAGGCTGCTGGATGTCATCCACACAGAAAACAAACTCTACCTGGTTTTTGAGTTTCTGCATCAGGATCTGAAGAAATTTATGGATGCCTCTGCTTTGACTGGCATTCCTCTTCCCCTCATCAAGGTAATCCTTCTCAACAACTCCTCCCCAACATGGGCAAGTTTTGGGGGGATTGAAGGCAGGCAATTCAGACTGAGTGATGATCTGTGATCTTGGCTTCCTTCCCAGCCCTCATCCCCCTACACACACACACACACACACACACACACCTTTGTTTTGTGGCTCTTTCACTGCTCATTATGCTTATTAACCCCTGGGCTGGGCAGGAGAATCAAAGAAGTTGAAACTCTAGTGAGTCAACTTTGTAGCTCCGGTGGAAAGTCAGATGAAACTCAGATAAATGGGACTTGGGGGCACTTGGTAGATTCCTCCAAGAAGCCCTTCCACCTGTTTGGTAGGAGAAATAGCCAGTGAGTCTCTGTTGTCTGTTTTAGGGCTGGGTTCTTTACTCCCCGAGCTACTTTCAATCTACCAACAAACGTTTATTCAGTGCACATTTATTGAGCACCTTCAACGTGCTAGGCACAGGATATGGAAAAGAAGTGCAAAACTGAATAAGACCTAGTTCTTGTCTTCACTGGAAGGGCCTCTCACTCCAATGGGATATACAGCTTATAAACATGTAATTATAATCTAATATAGTAAAAGGCTTTAGTTGAGCCTTGCAGTCAGAGAGTAGACCCTAATAGCTCACTGTGGTAGAGAAACAAAGTCCTCTCTCTTTCCTTTGTCAGAGCTATCTATTCCAGCTGCTTCAGGGCCTAGCCTTCTGCCATTCTCATCGGGTTCTGCACCGAGACCTCAAACCTCAGAATCTGCTTATCAACGCAGAGGGGGCCATCAAGCTAGCAGACTTTGGACTAGCCAGAGCCTTTGGAGTCCCTGTTCGTACTTACACCCATGAGGTGAGACCCTCTCTGCATTTCTTCTCTGAAGTTCCTGGGAGGTGTTAACAAGGACATTCACAAAATTACTAAACCTATCTGGTCAGCAGTTTCTCTCTCACTAGATGGAAAGTATGTCTGGCTACCCCAAGAGGTTTTAGAGTATGCACCAAGTTCACATTGTGGGGCTAACTGGGCTTTGATAGATACCAAGCCAGGAGAGCTGGATGGCACACCATTAAAATTATGACCACTTGTCTCAAGTTTTCCAGGAAGATTGCAAATTGCGGGTTCAGAAAATATGGTCCTCAGAGTCACGGGCGAGGCTAACTCTGTCTAAGAAGTTTACTGAGGGGAAGTCAGAAAGATGGGAAAGATGAAGGGAGAGAAGCTGCTTGTTAACAGGCTGAGAGTAAGCAGAGTAACACTGAGGAGCTGAGATGTGGGAATCACCATGCCCCATGCACCACCCCTCCCCTTCCTGCTCTTGTCCCCAGGTGGTGACCCTGTGGTACCGAGCACCTGAAATCCTTCTGGGCTGCAAGTACTATTCCACAGCTGTAGATATCTGGAGCCTGGGCTGCATCTTTGCTGAAATGGTACGGAGGCAAGCCCGAGTTCCACCCAGCTCACTCCTCCCCACATTCAAGAACAACACAACTGTTTCTTTGCCTAGACCCATGGTCCTTCTATTATCATAGGGTTTTTTTCTCTAGAGTAGCATCAAGGAAGGTAGGGGGGAAAGGATAGGACTGTTGTCCCTGATGCCAATCACAATGTTAGTATAGCCTCAATGGCCTTAGCACTCAAAACACATTTCTTACCCCTGAATTGAGCTAAATCATTTCTGCAGCTGTTTTAGCTTTAGTTTGCATATATTTGGGAGAATGAGTACCTGATATTCAGTGCCTCCTTCATTTGGCCTGTAGACCTAATTGTAGGGTTCCAGGAATATGGTGAAACCAACTGTATTCACCTTATCCATCCATATCTTTTATTTCAACTACAGACTTAAATCATGTCCCCCTCAACTTCTGGCTTTTCAGAATGAAGGATCCCTGAGGCCCAGCCTTTTATGGGAGCTCTCATCCCCTTTAATGTAACAGTGGAGTGGGCTGCATTTTCAAATCAAATCCGCAATTTGTTTTATAGTCCTTTATCTGGGTTGTGACTGGGGGCTTAGAAACCATTAGCCTGTATATAAAATGTGCATTTATCCCCCAGTACATTACCTTACAATTGCCCATATTCCTCTCTCAATTCATCAAAAAATATTTGTTAAGCACCTAGTGTGTACCCAGCACCATGCTAGGTGCTGTGGGGAACACAGAAGAAATGGAAGACACAGTCTCTGCCCGCTGTGCTCCTATCTAGAAGTGGCTGCATCACAAGGAGGGGGGATGACCGCAGTGTCTACCCCACACCCCGTGAGTGGCTTGGGATCCCTTTGCTACATGTCAGTGGCACCCCAGACATTCACCCCCTCCCAGCCCCACCCAGCCTTGGGGATCTGCAAAGGCATGGTTGGGGGAAGGAAGGAGGGGGCGAGGAGACAGATGAAGGGACTTCATTGTCTCAAGCTCTGTGTGACTGACCCCATGAAAGGCCCTGGGGAGGGAGTCATGGGGCCCTGCTGACCTTCCACTGCCTGTGGGAACCTCCATTGCACAGGGAGCAGCTTTGACTGACATCAGTGCGGGTCTTGGCCTTTTCTCTTTCCCCATTTTCAGGTGACCCGCCGGGCCCTATTCCCTGGAGATTCTGAAATTGACCAACTTTTCCGGATCTTTCGGACTCTGGGGACCCCAGATGAAGTGGTTTGGCCAGGAGTTACTTCTATGCCTGATTATAAGCCGAGTTTCCCCAAGTGGGCCCGGCAAGATTTTAGCAAAGTTGTTCCTCCCTTGGATGAAGATGGACGGAGCTTGCTATCGGTGAGAGTTGGGGATGGGCACCCATTTCCTCTTTTACTTCCCCAGGGCAGGTTTTTTTCCAGGATGAAGGAAGGATGAGACCCTGGAATTTGGGTCTTGGCATTTCCCTAGCCCCTGCTTCTCTCTCTCCCTGTTGGCATACCCATTCAAATATAGGGAGGAGGGAATTGGGAACTCTGCCTTGGGTAAAAGGAATTCTGGTTTCCTGATTTCTTGGAACACCTGCTGCCCATTTAGTCCACTGTCACATCACTGAAGTCAGCATACATCTCTCCCTCCAGCAAATGCTGCACTATGACCCCAACAAGCGGATTTCAGCAAAGGCAGCTCTGGCTCACCCTTTCTTCCAGGATGTGACCAAGCCAGTACCACACCTTCGACTCTGATGTCTTCCCCCAGCCCCTACCCCAAGTCTCATCCTCTCCTCCAGCAGGGGCCTGATTTGGCTTGGCCCTGGGCTATTTGCCCTCTGATCTTGTCTGGCTGCCTTAACACCCACCTCCCCTTCTTAGCCAGCCAACTCTGGGGATATAAGGGGTGGACGGGAGAAATAGGTGAAAATGAAAGGAAGCTTCAGTATTAGATGCACTTAAGTCCCTCCACCACCCTCTCCTCCTCCTCTTAGTCATTGCTGAGGAGGGCTGGTATTTAAAAAAAAAAAAAAAAAAAGACTGACTCTTTCTCCCTACCCCACCCCCATAGGGTTTGCCATCCCAATCTCTGAAAGCCCTGAAATTATTTCCTGTGTTTGGGATGACAGACACCCCAAGCCTTCTGCAGCCACTGTGTTTGTAAGGCCAACTGATAGCAGAGGACCTAAGTTGGAACTTTTGAAAACCAAGCAAAACAAAAACATAGGGAGGAGCCTGTTTTAAAGAATTAGGTTAAAAAATAGACCAACCAATTTATACACTAGTTTTAGTGTTTCATCTCACCTAACAGTGTAGGAGACTCAAGACTCCCAGTCTCTGCAATCCTTATGGGACTGCAGTAGAAATGATTGCCCCTAGAACCCCCTTTCTGTCCCTCCTATGGGCAAGAGGTGTCTGGGAAGCTCTAGGACAGGAACTGTGCTTCACTGTGGCCTTATGAGGCAAGGAAAAGTTGTTTGAATGTTTCTCTTCTTAAGATTCTTAGTTCTTCATGTCCCAGGTCCCATCTTCCTCTAAAGGCCACCCCATAGGAGTGGAAGTTAGGGTTTAGACATCATTTTGAGAATGCTGACACTTTTTTAGGGCTGTGACTGAGTGAGGGCATTGGGAAAATTTTTTTCTTTAAAAGAAGGATGAACAGTTATATTTATATTTCATTCAGGTTATAGTAGTTTTTTAAGTGGGAATGGGTGGATTTGTTGCCATGCGCACCTTGGGATTTTGTAATGCGAATGTTTAAAAAAAGAGTATTTTTTTCTTTTTATGATTTTGTCTCTCTTCTCCCACCTCTTGTCTTCAAGTGTTCTTGCTATTAACATTATTTGTAATTTAGTTTGTAATTCATTAAAAACAAAAGTTCCTAGTTTTATAGTTCATCTCTTTCCTTTACTTACATATTTACTGAAAGAATGATGTGAGAGAGAGAATATGAATGTGTGTATGTGATAGTTGGTTTCAGAGCGCCCCTTTCCTAATCTCTCTGTGCAGGGCTACCCACCTCACCCCAATTCGGCCTCTTTTATGCAATTGGGATAGTGCCGAAAGTGGGCAAAATTAGAATTGTTGCCCGCATTTTACTGTTGGGGAAATGGAAACATACTTCACTTTCCCCACAAACCTGAATCATCCCCTGCACACACACACACACACACACACACCACATACATATACATACAAGGTGGCAGTTCCAGAATTTCAGAGACTTAGGAGGGACTGAGGAACAGCAAAGTGGTTGGACGTGGGTTCCATGGGAATTCGCCTTGACACTGAATTTCCCAGTAAGCTCGTCGTTTTTCCTTTTTGTTGCATATCACAGTTTTCTAAAGATATTTTAATTACATTTACATACGACTCAATATATCAATTGTCTGTATGACAAATTATTATGGAGGGGGTTAAAGTCTCCCCAAGCTACCACTTCTTGGAGTTGCCTCGGTCTCAGCCCCACCAAAAAACGTCCCAGACCGCCGGCGCTGGCCACCCCAAAAATTCCTGTCCTCTGGGGCCCCACAAAAAGGAGGCCGCATCGACGAGAGTGCCACTTAAATTCCCAGGCTCCGGTTCCTCAGGTGAGATGCTTCTCTTTACGCCGCCAATTTGTCATAGAGGGCGGGGCCCCAGGGTCAGTCCCCGCCAAATCCGGGGGGAGGGGCGAAGGTCAGCAGCGGCCCTCCTAAGGCTTCTTTCAACCCCGCCTTGCCTGCCATTCAAGTTCCGAATCTTCCCAGTACTGGTTAAAGCTTCACTTTGACCCGCCTCCATCACTCACCTGATTAGATGTTTATGAGTCAAAAGGCGGGGTCATGACGGTGTCGAGATATTATTGGTTGACATCTACGCCTGTCAATAGTGCACCGCCCCCGTCTCAGAAAGCTCGCTCTTTAGTGGCTCCTCACCTCGTCCATCTTCAGAGTTTCCCTCTCTGTATTGGTCTGGGGCCCCGCCTGTCCAGTCCCTCGCTCGTACTCGTTGGTGATAGCGCCGGAAGAGGCCCGCCTTTCTCCAGAGGATTGGCGGATTAGTGCACACACCGCCCACCCTTGATGTAGGCGGGTAACCGTGCTATTGGCTGGGGCCCCCGCCCCAGGACGAGAGGAGGAGGAGGGGCAGGAGGGTTTGGTTGAGCTGCAGCTGTTTGTCTGTTCGACACAGGCTTGGGCCCGACGGGGGAGACGGAGCCCCAGGTACCGGGCTGATGGAGCCTACGAGGGCAGGGGCGGAGGCGCCCGGGAGAGGAGAACAGTCTGGCCTGAGAGCAGAGGCGGGTCTGGGCCTCAGCGAGGGGTCAGAGTGGCCCACTGGAGAGGGGAGCAGGGGGCCGGGCCCCCGCAGGCCTAATGGGGGCGCTGAGGAGGGGGGCGGGCGGGCTGGGAGCCCGAAGTTGGTGAGGCCGGGAGGCGGCCGGCTTCTGTTGGCGGGCCAGGGGCCGGCGCGGGAGGCCCCGAGCTGTGTGAGGGCAGGGGCAGGCCTCATTGAGCAGCGCTGAAGAGGGAGGAGCTGGGGGAAAGGGCCGGGGCCATGGGTGAGGTAAGCCCGTTTGCCGGGAGGTGAGGAGGGGTCAAACCTGACGCCCGGTATGCGAGGGTAACCGGGGCTGGGGGTCTCGAAATGACTAATTGGAAGGGCCTGAGAAGGCTTCCTAGTTGGGTAAGGGCCATTCTCTTCAGGGAAAGTGACTATTATAAAAATAACTAGGGTGCCCCTGAGTTGAGCCGAGAGGGATTTGGGTTCATTGAGGGAGAACGGAGGCAAAAGACGAAAGCTTTACTAATCTAGAAGACTAGTTGGCGAAGTGGCCCCAGGGCCTGGTATCAGTTACGGGAGCTTCTGGGAATGCTCAAGGGTGGGCCGGAGGATCTGGGTCTTGGAGGACCCACTCTTTTGTTCCTCTTCGTATCGAGATGCGGTAACCTGAAGTTTTTGGGTACTCCCGGGGTAGCTAATGAAGACAAAAGCTAAAAAAAAAAAAAAAAAAAATTCTGTGGCTGTTGGCCGTTCCAAACTCAGCCCCTACACTTTCCCTTGGCCTGAACTGGTTTAGGGTGCAGTATCTGTTTCTTGTTACCAGTCTCAGCTGGGTTAGGGTGCAGTCCTGTGAAAGAGCTAAGAAGTTGGATTTGGGGGGTTTTTGTTTCTTTCTCGCTTAATAATCTGGTGTATGGTGGATACTGTATCTCTGACCTAGAAGCAGGGGATCAGTGATTTTATTATCCGCACTTGAAAGGGGCTTAGAGATCCCCAGCCACCATGAGATCTTCTGACCATAGTTGGTGAAACTTTTGTGGGACTTACACTTGGGTATTTCCCAGGCAGGTAATGGTTAGGTGGAACCAAGCCTGGAAATAAGAGGTTGTATCACTGAGGAACGGATTTGAGGAAGAGTGAGAAATTCCATTCCAGAAGGTTGGCATCACCCCTGTTCTTTGTCTACTTCAGGAGCCCAGGTTTCTGTGCTATTAGAAAGTTGGGTCAAATGCCTCAACAGTGAGGCATTTGAGGAAGGGAGTGAGTAGAGAAAAAGAAGATGGATTACTAAGGCACAGGAGTCTACCCTCCCCCATACATTTTTAATGGTCTGCTGACTTCTTTAGTCCCCCATAGATTGGAGTTTATTGGATTTTCCCTTATTATACTTCCTCCTTTTACCTTTTTATACAAATGTATTTTATAACTACATTTCCTCTGAATTACAAAAGTAATATGTACATATTTTAAAATATTCAGGATGTACAGAAGTGTACAAAGTGTAAATCTTCCCACATATTCCTCTCTCATTTGTCCAGAAAGGTCAGAGACTAGAGGCAGCAGATCAGACTAATCTCACTTTGCTATGGGGATGTGCCACCAAAGGCAGTTCTGTTTTCACGTTCTCACCAAACTCTGGTCTCTCATTCTTTCCAGTTTTCCCGTCTGGAATGATACTCTGTTATTTATTGTGCTCCTTTTACTCTCATTTTGTCTTCCTTCTATCAAAATCAGACAAGCAGAGAGGTGTACTCTAGGTTATCCTTAAAACACACAGAGTGCCCCCTGCCCCCAGTTGTGCACTGGGTATCCTAGGAAATGCCCAAATAGGTGGCCAGTACTTTTTTCTCTTTTATGGGCAGGAAAGGAACATTAGGTGAATCATTTGTTTGGGAGAATTATTGGATCTTTGCTGAAGTGAGGAATTTGAGACCTCTATCTTCTGGTTCATGGTCTGTGCATGTTCAGATTATATAACTGTCCTTTCATTAACCTAAAAGATGATGATGGTTCTCCTAAAGGGCCTCTGTATCTGTCTTTCTGTAGTGATATAAGAAAACTCTCAAGTTTCTCTGGATTTGAAATTGTTTCCTCTAAAACTTCAGTATAGTTGGGACATTTCATTCTACCACCTTATTAATTGAATTTGCCCTTACTGGCTTTAGAAGGCTCTAGTGTGCCCAGCCTTTGTACAGTGCCCCCAGAAACTTTGATTATGTACCCCGAGGAGTTTTTATTTTCCTTCTGCAAAGCCAGTCCTAGAGAAAATTGTGTGTGTGTGTTAATTGTCTCTATAGGCTTTGCCATTTTCTACATCCTGCTGGTATACCTGTCCCTTTCTTCTATACTTTTTTTTTGCTTTTCCACCTTCCTTTTTTATTTTTTTTTTTTAATTTTTTTTAAGTAGGCTCCACGCCCAGCAGGGTTGAACTCACGACCCTGAAATCAAGACTTGAGCTTAGATCAAGAGTCAGATGCTTAACCCACTGAGCCACCTAGGTGTCCCTCGACCTTCCTCTTAATCAAAGTCTACCTTCAAGAAACAATCTGACACAGATCGAGAGTTAAAAACTATTTGGAGAAGAGGTCTTTCCCCTTATTCTTCAAGTCATACTTGATTACAAGTTATACCTTGTAACTCTTAGTTTTCCCAGGAGCAAGGATTGCTTTTCTATAGTTTCCTTGTTTTTATGCATTGATACGAATTTGACTTCTGAGGAGGCATAGGGTAGGAGAAGCAAGTGTATAAACTGCTCCCTAATCCTAAAGCATTTCAGATTGGAAAGTAACCAAAGTGTTAGACAATGAACTTAAAATAAGGAAATGCAACAGCCCTCTAGGAGGAAGGATACCTTAAAACCCTACACAATACGCTCCCACTTCCCAAGAGTGTTGTAGGAAAGATTTAGTCATTGAACAGTAACTGAGCTGAGTAAGGAGCCAACCAGGTGAGCAAAGTGTATGCAGATTTCTGGGCCAGATTGTGGCTGTGGTTTAGGGGCAGTGGGTACCTTTTCAGAATGTTCACTAGCTCTCATGGTTTGGGTTTTTTTTTAACTTGTGTTTCTCAAGTTCAGGAATTAATAGAGATAATGTCCCAAAGTTTTTGAACAATTAACATTAACTGAAAACTCAGGGAACTTTAAGCCACAGTTGCTTCAGTGTTAGGGTGGGAGGGCCGCATATTGGGTATGATTAGGCCATCTGAGCATAGTAACGGGTGACAGGAAAAGCAGTTAGCCCATGTGAGTTGCAACAGTACTTTGTGGGCTGGGTCCCAAGGGGGCCCTCCATCCAAGGGAGATCACAAAGAGGCCAGGGAGAGAATTGGTTTTCTGAAGACTATTAAAAACATTCCCAAATGGAACTGAGTGAGAAGCTATCCAGATGACACAGAAGGGGAGGAATAGATGAAGGAGGGAAGCAGGTCTGCTTTAGCATTAATTAATTTAGGGAGCATTTAATGAACACCTACTAGGGACCAGGCATTGTGCTGTGCTCTGGAGAGTCAAAATGACAAAAAAAATCGTCACATTTCTTGAGAAGTTCATAGTTCGGCAGAACAGACACACACCATTAACTTATATAATGTAGTAAGTGCTGTGATAGAAATATCATCTTAATACTGCAGGACCCCAGAGGAAGCAAAGATGAATTCTGCTAGGGTGAGAGGGTAATTATGCAATTTTACAGAGAAGGTGACATTTAAGCTTGGCCTTAAAAGATAAATTAGGAGTTTACTAGGCGGACAAAGTGAGGAAGGGCATTCCTGTCTTTTCTAGGTCAATAATAAAGAACTTGTACTACCATGCTGATAAGAGATAAGCATGCTTTTTACCTTTTGGGGAAATATAAGGGAGAGAGTGGGGAGAAGTGGAAGGACTCTCATTTAAGACCATGACTCATTAGTTAATCTTGGATAAACAATGGAAGAGCTGAGCCAAGTAGTAGAACTCTCAGTTCAAGATTTTAGTAATTTTGGGTTGAGAGTTGAAGGTATTTACTGGCTTTTGCCCTATCTTCCCTAATCAGTAAATCTCTTAGATTAGTCCCAAGGTCCACAGACGCTTGTAAAAGTTACCACTCTTTCCCTGTCATCTTCCATTAAATTATTTCCATTTCAACCATCCTGGCAGGGTTGATGAAGACCTTCTAGAGAGGCATAGTAATGAGCGAGTTCTGTTAAAAGACTGTGGAACTGGAATCCAGTTCTCAGGGAAGGCCTGGGTCTAGCTACCTTGTTTTTAGTCCCAAGGAAGTACTTATCAAAACTGAATAGAGGCAGAAACTAATCAGTCTGAACTCTTCTTTCTGTCCTGGTGTCCTCTGCAGAGTTCAATTCAGAGTTAGCATCTCCTGCTTCCTTAAGAGTTATAGTGGTATATTAAATTAGGAGTACTTGCTAAAAGGAGATTTAGCTGTCTGTATGAGAACACCTGGCAAGTTGATTAACATTATTTGTAATAGCTGTCTATATGGTAATACTGGCAAGTTGATTAATATTATATGCCTCAGTTTCCTTACCTGTAAAATACAGACTGGACTAGACCTCTAGACCGCCTCTTAACTGGGAAACTGACCTTATGGGGCTGACATTTGGGTGTGGGCTAGACTCCAGTGGCTATATATCTGGAAGTTAGTCTCTCTTAATAGGTAATAGACTTCTAAAGGCTTCATAATGTGGTTGACATAGAGACTCAAAGATACCATGTAGAGGGGGGCCTGAAGAATAGTCTTGCTCTAGCTGGGATCAGCAAGCTAAGAAACCTTTCCTATTTATACTTTCCTGAGCTGCTAGGGGTGCTGCCCACACTCAAGAACTTGCCCCTTCATCCTCCACCTTTCCCCTCCCCAGTGGGCTGATGCTGTGATCAACCCTAAGTCCTCCCTAGTTAATGGTCATTTGATAAACCTTTTTTGTGGAGCTGCACATCGAAGGGAAGTCAAATCTGATTTTTTTTTCTCTTCCAAACTGAAAGGGTTGAAGGGAAGAATAACTTCCTTGCCCTCCTTTTTTTTGCCTCAGGTTTGAAGGTAATCACACCACTTGGCTGGGTGGCTGTGATTTATTTTTTGTCTTTGAATGGATCGTTGGCTTATTGTCAACTCTTAGCAAAAAAAAAAAAAAAAAATCACCACTAGAAATCATTTGAATTTTTTTTTTTTAAGATTTATTTTTTATTTGACAGAGAGTGAGCACAAGTAGGGGGAGCGGAAGGCAGAGGGAGAGGGAGAAACAGGCAGGGAGCCTGATGCAGGACTCAATCCCAGGACCCTGGGATCATGACCTGAGCCGAAGGCAGACGCTTAACCAACTGAGCCACCCAGGTGCCCCAAATCATTTGAATCTTATGTATATCTCACTTCTGTACCCCTGATCTTTTGAGAGCCTAGCTATTGCATAAAAAGCATGATACCCTTATATGCATGTTGAGATTAAAGATCAAGGCACAGTGATGGGCAGCCCATCAATTACTGTGAACAGGGAAGGTTAGACATATTATTGAGGTGATACACTGGGGTAGGAGGTAGTTTTTTCTTTTTTTTTTTTAAGATTTTATTTATTTATCTGAGAGAGAGATCGCGAGAGCAGGAACACAAGCAAGGGGAGTGGGAGAGGGAGAAGCAGGCTTCCTGCTGATCAGGGAGCCCGATGAGGGGCTTGATCCCTGGACCCTGGGATCATGACCTGAGCCAAGGCAGACGCTTAATGACTGAGCCACCCAGGCACCCCAGGAGGTAGTTTTTTCTAACCCAGTAGTTCTTAATCTGTGATGATCCAAGGTTGCTTAGTAGTAAGAAAGTTTGCTGATTGTGTCTGGGCTCTGGCTTAATTTATTGTCGGGGGCGGGGGTGTGTGACAGGTTTTGCAACGTGAATGTGTTTGTGACTGTTTCCTATCTCCACATTTCCCCTACTCCCTACTGTTTTCCCAGGCCTAGAGCCATGTGTCTGCCTATGAGAATTCAGTCCATTCTAACTCCCATGTTTTCTTACTGTAAAGTAGTAACATTGAGGCTTAGTGTTCTGCCCCTTGGATCACATGCTTTGAAATAGATGAAAATGTGAGCAGATAATTGGGGTGCCTGGCTGGTTCAGTGGGTAGAGCATGTGAGTCTTGATCTCGGGGTTGTGAGCTCAAGCCCCACCTTGGACGTAGAGCTTACTTTAAAAAAAAAAAAAGAAAAAAGAAAATGTGAGTGAATAAGTCAAAGAATCTAGTAACTTTTACTGTTGTGTCTTAAGAGTATAGCATATATATGTCACCTAAAGGAAACGTGATCAGCTTATCATCTGTAGTTTTTTTTTCCTATGGTGTCATCTGTTTTCTAAAGTGTGTAGCGTTATGATGGCCTATCTTTTGTTATGAAACAATGTATATGTAGTGCCACATAAATATGTTTTAAAAAATAATTCCTCACAGATTCTGAGAAACTCTAAGAGAAAAAAAAATTTTTTTTTTTTAAGATTTTATTTTTTGACAGAGAGACACAGTGAGAGAGGGAACACAAGCAGGGGGAGTGGGAGAGGGAGAAGCAGGCTTCCTGCTGAGCAGGAAGCCCAATGCAGGGCTCTATCCCAGGACCCTGGGATCATGACCTGAGCCAAAGGCAAACGCTTAACGACTGAGCCACCCAGGTGCCCCAAGAGAAAGAAATTTCTTTTTTTTTAAATAAAGATTTTATTTATTTGAGAGAGAATGAGATAGAGAGCATGAGAGGGGGGAGGGTCAGAGGGAGAAGCAGGCTCCCTGCGCATGCGGGACTCAATCCCGGGACTCCAGGATCATGACCTGAGCCGAAGGCAGTCGCTTAACCAACTGAGCCACCCAGGCGCCCCGAGAAAGAAATTTCTTAAATGTACCCAGAAGTTTGGAATTGAATTCAAATTCTGTTCTTTACTACTTTTTCCTACTCCCCTCCCTCCCCAAAGATCCTTACAGATAAGGAAGCTAGGGCTCAGAAAGGCAAAGGGAGTTAAGTAGCCTAAGATCACAGTGGGTTACAACTGGCAAAACGGAATAAAACTCAACCTTGCTTGATTCTAAAGCCCTTACCGACACCACAGGGGACTGCCCCAGTCTAGTTTAGCTTCCCATTTTCATAATTGCGTCATAACTTTAGTAGCAGGGTTGGAGAATCCTCTGACCCCTGAAGAGCTATATTCAGCCCTCAGCTTCATTTCATCTAGAAGTGCTGTAATAGTAACCATAGCCTATAGGCTGCCCAGAAACTTGACTTTCTCCCATTCTTATTAACCCATCTTTCATTGTCAGGCCTCTCCAAAGCAGTGTTTTTTAAACTTTTTTTTTGTCAGGCCTCTCCAGAGCAGTGTTTTTTAAACTTTTTTTTTTATCATGACTCATAATAAAACATTTCATATCATAATTCAGTGTGTGCACATAAAGTGAAACATTTTCACAAAATGATTCTTATTATTTGCAATACACTTGTTATTTTTTATTCTATTTCTTTTTTCTTTTTTTTTCCCCAAATATTCTGATCATGATCCACCAAATGATTTCAAGGTCACTGTTGGTTTACAGCTCACAGTTTGAGAATGAAAAGAGCTAAAGAACTGTGACTAATGGTTAAGAACCTAATTAAGGGGCACCTGGGTAGCTCAGTTGGTTAAGCCTCCGACTCAGTTTCAGCTCAAGTCATGACCTTGGGGTCATGGGATCCTGCCTGTTTTGGGCTCCATGCTCAGCGGGGAGTCTGCTTGAGATTCTCTCTCTCCCCCTGCCTCTCCCCCCTGCTCGCAAGTACGCTCTCTCTCAAATAAATAATCTTAAAAAAAAAAAAAGAAGAACCTAATTAACTGATTCTTGCAGTACTGGTTCCCAGAATTTAGGATTTTGTGGACCAACTTATTTATTTATTTTTTAAAGATTTCATTTAGGGCACCTGGGTGGCTCAGTCGGTTGAGTGTCTGCCTTTGGCTCAGGTCGTGATTTCAGGGTCCTGGGATCTGGTCCCACAGTTTGAGAATGAAAAGAGCTAAAGAACTGTGACTAGTGGTTAAGAACCTAATTAAGGGGCACCTGGGTGGCTTAGTTGATTAAGCCTCCCACTCTTGATTTCAGCTCAGGTCATGATCTCGGGATTGTGGGATCCAGCCTGTGTTGGGCTCCCTGCTCAGTGGGGAGTCTGCTTCTTCCTCTACCCCTCCCCACTCATGCTCACGTTCTCTCTTTCTCTCTCACAAAAATAAATAAAATCTTTAAAAAAAAATAAAGATTTTATTCATTTATTTGAGAGATAGTGAGAGAGAACAGGAGCAGTGGGGAGAGGGAGAAGCAAGCTGCTAAGCAGGGAGCCTGCTGTGGGGCTCAATCCCAGGACCCCCGGATCATGACCTGAGCTGAAGGCAGATGCTTAACCGACTGAGCCACCCAAGTATCCCTAATTTATTTTTTTTTTAAGATTTTTTATTTTATTTGAGAGAGAGAAAATAGGAGCGGGGGGAGGGGCAGAGGGAGAAGCAGACTCCCCTGCAGAGCAGGGAGCCTGACACGGGGCTCAATCCCAGGACCCTGGGACCACAACCTGAGCCAAAGGCAGACGCTTAACCAGCTAAGCTACCCAGTACCCCCGGACCAGCTAATTTAAATTTGAGAGTTTTGCTTTCCCATATATGGGTATTTAGAAAGCTTACTACTGCCTATCACCATTATTTTTTAAAGCATTAAAAATTATTTAGAAAGCTTTTATTTTATTTTTAAGATTTTATTTACTTATTTGACAGAGCACAAGCAGGGGGAGCTGCAGAGGGAGAGGGAGAAGCAGGCTCCCCGCTGAGCAGGGAGCCCGATGCGGGGCTCGATCCCAGGACCCTGGGATCATGAACTGAGATGAAGGCAGACGTTCAACTGACTGAGCCACCCAGGTGCCCCTAGAAAGCTTTTAAATGTATGTCCTAAAAATATTAAAAATTTATATTTCCTATTTTAAAAAAATTGTGTAGAATGAAAAAAATCTTGAGTCCTTCACATACCACCCTCCTCAATCCCACTCTCCTCAGAGGTTGAGTATGTATCCTCCCATACTGTTTTCTTTCTCTTTCTTTTTTTAAAGGTTTTATTTATTTATTTGACAGAGAGAGACACAGCGAGAGAGGGAACACAAGCAGATAGAGAGGGAGAGGCAGAGGGAGAAGCAGGCTCTCCCCTGAGCAGGGAGCCCCCCGATGCAGGGCTCGATCCCAGGACCCCGGGATCATGACCTGAGCCGAAGGCAGACGCTTAACGACTGAGCCACCCAAGTGCCCCTCCCATACTGTTTTCTATACAGAATTTTGTTTTACAGAAATAGGATCTAACCATGTGTTTTGTTCTACAACTTTTTTTTTTTTTTTAAGATTTATTTATTTATTCGAGAGGGTGAGAATCTTAAGCAGGCTACACACTGAGTTGGGAGCCCAGCGCAGAGCTCGATCCCACCACCCCAAGATCACGAACCCAGCCAAAATCAAGAGTCAGGCACTTAACCAACTGAACCACCCAGGTGCCCCTCTACAATTTTTTAAAAATAGGTCTCAGAGGTTTTTTTGTATAATATATATATTTACTTTTGAGAGGAAATTAATACTAAGTAAGAAGTTAGGGACGCTGCTCTCTCTGCCTGATGCTCCCCCTGCTTGTACTGTCTGTCTGACAAACAAATAATAAAATCTTAAAAAAAAAGAAAAGTAAGTTAGAAATCTTGTTATAAAGAATATTCTTTTAAATTGGATAAATTTAGGGGCACCTGGGTGGCTCAGTTGGTTGAGTGTCCAACTCTTGATCTCAGCTCAGGTGTTGATCTTGGGGTCGTGGGTTCAAGCCCTGTGTTGGGCTCCATGCTGGGTGTGGAGCCTACTTTAAAAAAATTTTTTTCTTGAATAAATTTAGCTTTATGCAAAACTTGCTATATTGTCTCTATTTCTTATCATTTCATCATAAATCACTGAAAACTTCATCACAAAATAGCCTATGTATATCTGGATTCTTAGGACTCACTGGCCTGAGGAATATAAAATACCCAGTAGAATCAGAGTAATTTCTTACATTCCTCTATCTTAATCCAGTCTACTTTGGGACTTTTCTGAGTTCTCACTTCTATCTCATTCCCGTTAACTTCCTCTTTACACTTTTGTTTTTTCTGTTTTTTTTTCTCTACTTCTTATCAAGCCTGCTTTTTAGGAATATATTAGTTAAAATTAATATTGAGATATACTTTAATATATTAAGTTCATCTTTTCTGTGAATCAGGGCCACTAAATAACAATACTTATTTTTTAACACTATGCTAAACACATCTTTTCCTTAATCTTCATTGCTACTCTATGAGGTAGGCAGTTTTTCCATTTTATAAAGGTGGAAGGCAAGGCTCTGAAATTTTCTTGATGTCATTAGTAATGATTAGTAGCTTAATATTCATTGAGCACTTGTCAGATACTTACATTTAAATTATTTCTGTTACCGGGGCGCCTAGGTTAAGCGTCTGCCTGCGGCTCAGGTCATGATCCCAGGGTCCTGGGATCAAGCCTCACATCAGGCTCGCTGCTCGGCGGGAAGCCTGCTTCTCCTTCTCCCTCTCCTACTCCCCTTGTTTGTGTTCCCTCTCTCGCTGTGTCTCTCTGTGTCAAATAAAGTCTTTAAAAAAAAAATTAATTCTATTATTTAATTCTCACATCAGTTTTATGAAGTAAGTGCTCATAAGGCTATTATCCCATTTTACAGATGAAATGAATGCACAAACAGATTTAGTAACTTGCCCAAAGCTTCACAGCTAGTAAGCAGAACTGTAAAAATAAACCCAGTGAATTGGACAGGCTTTGTTCCTCTGCACTGCCTCTTGTATGATTTTTCTGCTTGTCTGTCTTTACTGTCTTTTCTAGCTTTACTAGAATTACAGATTGTTACTAGAATCAACCTTGAAAAAAGAAAAGATTAATTTGAACAAAGTACAACCCAAGTAATGCTTAGGTTTTGGACAGAGGTTTTGCATGCTCTGATCATGCTAATTCCTTTCAATCTCATAGTCCCTTTCCCCTCAGAGTCAGAATGATGAAATACATTCAATTTTGGATGATTAGACTCTCAAGAGTCTCAACCTCTGTCTCTTCCTCCACCACCAGCTTTCCAGGCCTCTTGAAAGGTAAAGATAGGTAGTTCAGTTTATTTTCATCAAATGTTTATTGCTTGAAAATTTACCCCTATGGGGCGCCTGGGTGACTCAGTCGGTTAAGCGTGTGAGTCTTGATTTCGGCTCAGGTCATGATTTCAGTGTCCTGGGATCAAGCCCCATGTCCACCTCTGCACTCGGCACAGAGTCTGCTTAGGATTCTCTCTCCCCCTTTCCCTCTGTCCCCCCCGCCCCGCTATCTCTCTAAAATAAATAAAATCTTTAAAAAAGAAAAAACGCCTACATCATCCTCTTGAGACTCCTGCATGTGTTTAGAAGGTACACCCTCTTTCTTTGCCTCTAATATGGAGGGCTACAGCTGTTAGGAGAGTTATCTAATCCCTAGGCACCTGGAAGACAGCTGCAAGTTGAGAGTAGGTCAGGCCTACTGATTCTTCAATTTGATAGATTCTCAGACTTGGAGAGGTGGCAGGAGCAAAGTGAAAGAGTGGATGCTGAATGTGGTCTGTTGGTTGTCTGTGGTCTATCTTTCTACTCACCTTTGACCAGAAATGAGAAAGAACAGATTTTTTGGCAAATAAACCCTGGTTAGGGTTTCAGAAATGTCAAGAAGACTATTGGTTATGTATGAAGGATACGGAACCAGAAGCTACCCCCGCTCTTAGGGAGGGGTAACTCCTCTCATACCCCTAGAGTAAATCTTTCATTTTGAAAGCTAGAAAAAAGATGGGGGTCGGGGGAAAGACAGCACCAGGATACCAGGGTACTGGGGATCTAGGGCACCTGTGGGTGCATTCGGGTGTTCTTCAGGCCAACTAAAAGTTGATTGGTTTGGGGGTGCCTGGGTGGCTCAGTTGGTTAAGTATGTGACTCTTGATTTCAGCTCAGGATTGGGAAATGGAGCCCTCTGTCAGGCTCCGTCCTAGGCTGCTTAAGATTCTCTCTCCCCCTCCCTCTGCCCCTCTCCCTCTCTCCCCCTCTAAAAAGGGGGGAAAAATGTCTCAAAAGTTGATCGGTTTGCTGTTTTTTGAAGACCTGGGGTGGGGGGCCTGGGTTGAGCATCTGGCTCTTGGTTTCAGCTCAGGTCATGATCTCATGGGTTGTGGGATCGAACCCTGTGTCCTGCTCCAGGCTCAGTGGGGAGTCCCTCTGCCCTTCCCACTCACGTTCTTTCTCTCTCAAATAAATAAATCTTAAAAAAAAAAAATTGAAGACCTGGTGGGGAATTAATGGGAAATAAACTTATTTCACACAGATTTCAGCTCCCTTGGCAGTTGAGGATTATGTAGTAGGGCAAACTCCACTTCAGATGCAATTCTTTTTTTTTAATATTTATTTGAGAGAGAGAGAGAGGGCCTGATCCCAGCACCCTGGGATTGTGACCTGAGCCAAAGGCAGATGCTTAACCAACTGAGCCGCCCAGGTGCCCCCAGATGCAATTCTTACTGTTCCCCATTCTTACCACTGAGTGTCAGCTGCCTGGGACCCTGTCAGTGGGATAACCTTTTAATGGTGGATGATTTTAATTCAGTCCTCATAGGAGCAAAGAAATGAAGAGATTTATCTTTTCTCTAAAATGGATTGCAGCTGCAATGTCCCTGTGTTTAATTTTACCCACTTTTTTTTTCTTGCAGGACTGTTGAAGTCTGAAGTCCCCTCCCCTTCCCCCTTCCCCCCTTTGCCGCTTTGTGGCATCCCCCTCCCTCCACCCTTTCCCATTCTGATAATCTAGCCATGACTAGCAGAAGCACAGCCAGGCCCAATGGGCAGCCCCAGGCCAGCAAAATATGCCAGTTCAAATTGGTCCTGCTGGGTGAATCTGCAGTGGGGAAGTCTAGCCTGGTATTACGTTTTGTCAAAGGGCAGTTCCATGAGTACCAAGAGAGCACTATTGGAGGTGAGTACCTCAGGGAAAGAAGAGGCTCAATGTTTAGTGAGGCTTTTGAAGGGAGATCTAGGTACCTGTCTGTGGAGCTGGCCTTTTTAGCTCCTTGGAATGGAAATCCTTTATAAAACAGAAAAAAAACTGCCATAATGACAAAAAGTAGGTATATGTTTGTCTCCTTGCTTCCTAGAAGAAAATTAGAAAGGTTGACCATTGCACACCAAGAAAATCAACTAATTTTTTAAATCTCAGTTTGTCTTCATCCCACTTTTTTCTTAATCCATTTGAAGTTCAGTTGAGTGTCATCTTGAGCAGGGTTGGTTTAGAGCAGTGATTCATAATCAAAAATGTATTTCAGAATCACTTGGGAAACATTTTCATCCTGTCATGCTTGGGCCCTATCCTAGATCTACTGAATAGTATTGGAAATAGAGTGAGATTGGTGGAGGTATAGATATGTATGTTGGTAAAAGCTCCTTAGATGATTCTGATGCACATGCCTGGTAAAAGAGAGGCTAGAACTAAATACAAAAGATAAAAGGCATCTGCCTTTCCCACCTTTGCTACCTTCTACCTTCTGCTACTCCCAAAATAGGGCCCTAGTTCAGTAAAAGATCTTTTATGAGAACTCCCATGTTACTCCTTCCCTGCTTTTACTAGTCACCTTGGAAATGTGTTCTTGGACCAGCAGAAGATTATATAAAAAAGTAACAGCCAAATAATATTGATAATGGTGGGATTTGCCATCAGGCTTTAAAGTCTTCTAATTAATTATTGATGTGACCTCTATCTGAAGCTTATTTTCTGTCATCATCTCTTACTCCTCTATTTTGGTTAGAAGAGAGATGACTGGTATAAGTGTCAGTTCTTCTCCCTAACCCTCATAGTTTGTGTGCCCCCATTCCTTAGGTAGAGAAACTTCTGGCAGGAAGGACTTAGCCAAGGGCAGTCTTAATCCTGCTTCTAGGACCTATACATAAGGAGGGGAATGGAAAACCTTTTCCTTAGCTCAATGACCTGGGTGGTGACTGGTCTTAGACAGAAAATGGAAATATTGTGAAGGGGGCTGGGATTTTCCCATTGACCCTCCCACTTACAACTTCTTACCCTCCATTCTCTCATCCGTAGCGGCCTTCCTCACCCAGTCTGTTTGTCTAGATGACACAACAGTCAAGTTTGAAATCTGGGACACAGCTGGGCAGGAACGATACCATAGCTTGGCCCCCATGTACTACAGAGGTGCCCAAGCTGCCATTGTGGTTTATGACATTACTAATCAGGTAAGTGGGCTGAGAAGATTCTCTTGCTTTTATTTAGAGGAATTAAAATAGGTGGGGAAGAGAAAGCTGGTTCTTGAAATAGCAAAATAAGAATATAATTTACACTTCCACGTACTGGTAAGACTGAGGTAATGGATTACAAAGACACAAGTGGTTTCAGTGAGGGAAGCCTGCCTGGGAGAGGTGAGTTTTGAGACTGGGTTTTGAAGATGATGGACCTGGATTGGCAGTCATTCTGGCCAATTCTTCTCTTATGTTTTCCTAGGAAACCTTCGCCCGAGCAAAGACATGGGTAAAGGAACTACAGCGACAGGCCAGCCCTAGCATCGTTATTGCCCTGGCGGGGAACAAAGCTGACTTGGCCAATAAGCGCATGGTGGAGTATGAAGTAAGATGGCCCAGAGAATCCCTCTGTAACACACTCCCTCTGTGCTTGGGACCTTTTTTTCATAAACCTGCCCTCTCTGAAAACCTCATCTGAGGACATTTATCATCTCATTCCTCAGTTCCACACCAAGTTAAATACAGCAACACTGTGACCCTAATGACAGCCAGGAGGTTTTAGAGGAGACAGAAGAAAATTCCAGAGCAGAGGGGTAGGGAAATACCAGCTATGGGGGTACTGATGTGAAAACGGGAAAGAGGGAGCAGTTGAATTTGAGGTAAGGGACTATTCAAGTGTCACAACCTAAAAGCCCCCAACCAACTCACCTTCTTCCTCATAATTAAGATTCCTGACACCTGCTTGTTGGATTAAGCTGTCTAGACCATGAGTTATCCTTGAGGGAGTTGTCACCAAAATATGGGTCCAGGGCCAGCTGGCTCAGAGGGGCAATTAAAGGGAGGGAACCTAGGATATTGCCTAGCTCTGGTGCTACATGGGAGTGGAAAGGCAATACTTGTTCCTACCCTACATTCTGAGTACTGGTACATCCACCCCTTGCAGGAGGCCCAGGCCTATGCAGATGACAACAGCTTATTGTTTATGGAGACTTCAGCCAAGACAGCTATGAACGTGAACGATCTCTTCCTGGCAATAGGTAAGGTCAGAGCAGCCTGGGATCTTCCTGTCTTTTTCCCTTGCCTCTAGACAAGATCACTAACCCAAGTCATAAGGGTAGAGGGGAATGTCTCCCCTTGTGAAAACTTTAGGTATGGAAATATCTTAACTTTCCATTATGACCTCAGTCCTTTGGCTGCGGCTTTAGCCCCCTCATTTTCAATGTAGTTTACAAGTGAACCTTTTCCCCTCTTCAAAACATTCTTTTAATTTCTCAGATTTCTCCCTTCCCCATCTCTCCCCTACCCATAGTCCTTTGGAGGGATGAGTAAAATCGACCATACTTTTTTCCCCTTCTCTTTTTATCTCTAGCTAAGAAGTTGCCAAAGAGTGAACCCCAGAATCTGGGGGGTGCAGCAGGCCGAAGCCGAGGCGTGGATCTCCATGAGCAGTCCCAGCAGAACAAGAGCCAGTGTTGTAGCAACTGAGGGGGTGGCTAGCAGCAAACAAGTATGGAGCTAGCACGAGAGCTAAGAAATAACCTCCACCCCCACCCCTCAGCACACAGCCCCTACGGTAACAGCACACTGAGCCCTGGCTCCCAAGGGCTGCCTTCTGACAGCTCCGTCATGGCACTTTTTAACGCTTCAGCAACCAACACCAGGCAGCTGTTGCCACTGGCCTCCTACCCCTACTCTGGGGCTTGGGGGTCAGATCCCCCAGGACTTAACCTTCCAAAACAAACTTTCTTCACTTTGTATTATAGGTGCAAGACAGTGACCTACTTAATCTTTCCTCCTCTTCCTCCTCCTCATTTTTTCAGAAAACATTTTTTGTCTCCTGCCCCTTCTCCTTCTGCTTTTGGTCAATCCCTGTTCTTGATCCCCTTTTCCTCCTCTCCCCAGGGTGGAGAAGGTGGTGAACCCAGGAACTGAGGAAGGAGGTTTCCAGTTCAGTCACATTAAGGGCCCTGGGGGAGAGTAAGGCTCAGAGCAGGAGGGAGTAAGGAAACAGGTCCTTTTTTTTTTTTTTTGGTTGGAGTTTCTCATTTGAAAACACTGCAGTCTCCATGAGTTGGCCTTGTGGAGGGTGTTTCTAGGTAGAGGTGAGAAAGGGAAGGCAAGCTCTCGGGGACTGGGTAGTTGTGTTGTTAGCTAACTGGGCAGAGGTGGAGAAGGTGGAGATGCAGTGTCACCTATGGCTCTGGAACTGTTCCAAGGCCTAATTTCCCCCTCACCCAGCCTCTTAGGTAGCTCCTCCCCCATAGTGGGGGAGACTCTGGACCCCAGAGTCCTCCAAAGAATCTTCACTGGTTGCCTGCATCTTTGGTTCTGCTGTGATCTAATTAGAGGAGGGACCAGTTTCTGATACCCATCCTCTGATGTATACATATGCATTTCCCCCCCTCTGGCCTTTAGATGGCCTCAGCCCCAGCCACTATATTCCCCTGCAGTTTGCACTTTAATTGGTGGTAGTTCACTTGGGATACTTGTTTTATGGGGGGTTTTGATTGATTTACCTGCCCTCTCACCTTTTTAATTAAATGGAACCCAAGGTAGTATATATATGAGGTTTTGGGAGGGGCTGTAGAGAACAGGACCAGTGGCAGCTACTCAAGCCCAGTCTCCACTGCTTGCTTCCTCCAACTCTGATTCTTAACCTATATTCTTGCCAACCTAGCTCTCGAGTATAGGTTTGCCTTTCCTGGGTAATTAACTGAGCAACTAGAGAGTGGTCTCAGGATAGCCTAGGCCATGGTATGGGAGTGAAGAAGGGTCAGGCAAGAGGGAGGAGTTTTCTGTCCTTTCCTAAGGTTCATGTTCAATGATCCACCCCTTACCATGTCTTTTCTACTTCCCTGTAAATAGGTATGATCTTTATTCCCACTGTACAGTCTGTTCTGTCCTCCACCTCCCATCAGGCCCTAAATCTTTTCTCCTTTGTTAGTATCTTCAGTTTAGTCCCTCCATCCTTATCCTCATACCCACCCCCAGCCAGTGGTTTAATCCACGTACCACTAGGGGCTAATACCACAGAGGCCTACTTGTGGCCCCCTCACACCATAACACCTGTTCCTGTGAATAGGGGACAACTGGCACTGAAGGTCCATCACAGCTGCCTCACATCACCAGGGGACGTGGGTCCTTTCTAAATCTCTAGCCACTCTTCACATCCTTCATCAGGTATTTTAGGATGTCTTTGGGAAGCCATCAAGGCAAGAGAGAACTCTAAACTCCTTCTTGTTCCAGCCCAGAGTTTTGGGAAAACTGGGGGAAGTAAGATAGGAAAGGTCACAGTGACCTAGGATTGGAACCTTTCTACCCTTTGGTTTACAGACTACCTTCTGTCCCAGAGCAGCTGAAAAATCCTTAGAGCTGAGACTCTGAAGGACCCAGCTTAGGTTCTTCCACTTAAGACTCATTTCCCTTCCTTTTCCAGGGGCAGCCTTAGTTCCCGTGGCCCTGAAACACACATACATTTTCCCCTTCCTTTCCCAGCACCTACCAGCCTCCCAAAGCACCCAGTGCGTCCTTATAAGTGGAAGAACTAGGATAGCGCTCTTAAATTCCTTAGAAATGAAGTTTTGTGGTTTTTTTTTTTTCCTCTGTGCATCTTTCCCCATGGAACAGGAGTGAAGTGTTTCATTGCCTTGGGGCTGGGAAACCATTTCTCCAGGCTTCTTCTCCCCTCCCCAGCCCCCTCAGGAACAGGATTGGCCTTAGCTTCTGGGCCTATCTGCTGCCTTCCTTCTATTTCCTACCAGCTCCTCTGCTTTCCTTTGAGCTCTCTTGGGCTTGGGGGTCTTACTTTTTATTTCCCAGCTCTTCATTTTTTTTCTGATCAGTTTTTTTTTGGGGGGGGTGTCCTTTTTTTTCTTCTTCTAAGAAAGCATTTGCCTTTTTCCCCTTTTCTTCCTCTCCCAACATAACAATCGTGGTAACAGAATGCGACTGCTGATTTACCGATGTATTTAATGTAAGTAAAAAAGGAAAAAAAAAAAAGAAAAGAAAAGTGTATTGGAGTGTTGCTTCTTTTTTTTTTCTTTTTTTTTCTTTTTTTTTTTTTTGCTATTTTTCTGTCTGATACAAGAAATTTGGAAGAAAGGGCATCCAGTGTTTTATTGAATCAGAAACACACCCTCTCCTACATCTTGGTATCTCCTTATTCCCTTTAATCTTTTCTTGAATAATGACATAGCCCAATTTGGAAAATATTCCCTTTATTGCAGTTAAACTCCTATTCCCAGGCCACTAGAGAGCTCATCAAATCTGACCTAGCTTACTTTTTAGGCCTCTTAATGAAACATATATTGGTGGGAGAGAGGGGTGTCTATGGATCTCTGGGCAGACAACGGATGAGACTGGAGGGAGAGGTGGTATTTGTGAATCCTTTGAAGTATTATGCAAAAGTTTATGTGCATTTCTCCAGCAAAAGGGTGCATTGCCTTGTTTGTATCTCAGAGGGGTCCATGTTAAAGAAGGTTAAAAAAATCATTAAATTTGTGTTTTTAATTGATCATGTGGCTTCTACCCCAACAGGAAAATTTCTCCTAGATCTGCTCTTTTTTTTTTTTTTTTCTAGATCTGCTCTTGTTTGCTACTGTACTTGAAGCCCTTCAGTCCATCACAGTCTAAGTGGAGGTGGATGGGGGAGAATGATAAAGAGAAAGATTGGGTATTGTTGCAGAAGGACAGGAAAGAGGACTGGTGTCAAACAGAGCTGGCATTGCAGTCCCATCTGCCAGCTTACCAGCTGTGGCCTTGATCAGGTTACTTAGCTGCTCTCTGCCTCAGTTTCTTCTTCTGTAAAATGAAGAAAAGTTGAGGTTTAAATGTCAATTATGTAAAGTATGTGTGGGGCACACAAGGTGATACTGTTATCAGGGAGAAGTCTTATCCTGTGGCTTCAGAGAGTTCCTAACTGATTTCTCTGTATCCTTGGGCTGAGCCTGTTTTTCAAGGCTGGTAGGATAGGTTGGGCATCATACCTCACCAAAGATTTAATTGAACACAGCTGAGTTGGAAATCTTTCTATTTCCAAAAACCTCTGGGCCAAAATCGCCTTTTACCTGTCAATTCCCTTTCCCATCTCTTAGTACTCCCTCCAAGGTTCCTTGATTCCTGGCAAAAGCTCTAGTTCACTTTAGAGCAGAAAGGGAGGGGAAATGATCTTCCAAAATTAAAGAGAAGACCTTCACTTAAAGGTTGTAGTTCAACCTTTTGAGCTCTAGGGGGCAGTGTGGACACGTTTGCCCCAGGTTCACAGCCAGCCAATAACAAAGTTAAGTTTTCAGTCCCGCACCAAACGATAAAGGGTGATTGCAAACGTCTTAGTGCTCTCTACTCTGAGATTGAGAGGGATTATAATCCTACTTTGGGGTGTTAAGATGTTATTGCTTTCGTTATGACCAATGATTTTTTAATTGACTTAACTAAGGAAAAAAATGGCTAGCTATATTGTTGGTTCCATAATTTGGGAAGAAAATCAGCAAGTCCAAGGGAACTCAAAGTCTTTGAACCACTATTTAGGCTTCACTCCTGCTCTTATTGTTGGATATAAGAGAATTGAGCGCTTGACCTTGTTTCCACTAAAAGACAAACAAGGCTGTTGAAGTTGCAACAAACGTTTGTCAAAAACAGGGTAGAGGCGGAGCTCACCGCCGGGAGAAAGCCTGCTGGATTTCGAGGCCTCTTCAGTGAACGCACCTTGTGTCTCAGCTGTAGGGGCAGGGTGGGGGCATCTCAAAACTTCCCACCTTTAGCCCAACCTTTGGAGTCCTCGTCACCTTCCATTGCCCGGTTCCGGACAACAGTGAGGGTCCCATTCCTTGTCGAGCGGGGATGGAAACAAAAAACAGCCTTAGCTCGGAGCTCCCCTCGTGGCGCCCTGCCTGCCTCAGGCTCCAGGAGGCGGGCACAGCAGCTGGGAGGCGGCCAGCGGCCAGCCAATGGCTGGGGGACGAGCTGAGAGGCGAAAGTGGTCCTTCACTCTGGACCAACGTCACGGTGCTGGCCCCGCCCCTTTGCCAGCCGTCGTCTGGAGCCGGGCGGGTAAACCAGCCGCAGAGCGGACGCCGAACCCGGTAAGGGGGTTGGGGGGCTGGGAGAGGGAAGAGGTGGAGGAAGGGCTGGTAACCTGGGCGATAAGGGCTGGTAACTTGGGACCCGGCAGTGCTCCGAACCCCGTGGGTTCGAACAAAAACTGCCGGTACCGCCTCCACTCCCGCTGCCCAGCTGCTACGAGACACTGTGGTGCCAAGGCTGGGCAGTGGCAGGGGACTGGGTGCTGGTGCTCTGGGGCTGGATATACCCTCCTACCTAAAGTGCCCCTGGGGAGTAAGGGGCCACCACCTGCACAAGGGGTGTGGCATCTGTTTTGGAGCAGAAGGTTGCTTCTCCCAAACCTGGGACCCTGGGCTGACCAAGTTCACCTGTAAGTCAGCCCTACTTGCACCACTCCAGCCTGGTTATTATAAGTAGGCTGCTGGCGTCGAGGTAAGGTGGGAGGGAGAGGGAGGATCTCAAGGCCCAGGGGTAAAATGCAGACTCTGCTCCTGCTCCTATTGCCTTCGCCCTCGCAGTTTCCCTGCCCGCCCCCCTCTTTAGCATTTCACCAGCAATTGGGACTTTTCTCACTCTTCCCTATTTTGGCATTCCCGGGGTCAGTGATCTGCTCAGTGCTCTGAGGAAGGAACTGCTGCAGGGCAGAGTGGAAAAATTACTTCTTCCCTAGCGCATCCCCTGACACTGTGGCCATTACTTCCCAATTTGCTGAGTTCACAGGAATGGCATAGACAAGGTAGGGGTGGGGACCCTGGGTTGGGGTCCACTTCCCAGCTGGGTTCTATTTTCTTTTTCCCTAAGGTTGGTAGAGGAAAGGAGGGGACTGAAAGGCCTTCAAAGACAATATTATTACTTGTTTGCTTCTCACAGCTACTCTGCTAGGTAGATCTCATTTCACAGATGAGACACAGTTTTGAGAGGCTTGATATCTTGCCTAGGCAATGGGGCTGGTTAATAGCCGGGCCGGTTTCACAAACCCAAAACAGTTCGACTCCAGAATCCGAGTTCATTCATCCCATTAGGCTACCACTACCTTTTTCACCTTTTTTTCCCTAAGTTAGTCTGCCCCTCAGTTGTCCTCTGCTGACTTTGGAGATAATAAACCAGCAAACTGGACTGTAGATATTTTGGCTTCTGTCCTTTCGGCCCTTGGCCCCAAACATTGTTCTCTGTAGTGGACAAAGTAGAGAATAGAGGATGGGAGATAGGTGATTCTAGAAGACCAACCCCCTCCCTCCAGCCCCATTCCCTTCCATCCTGTCAGCACAGTCTCTCTGAAGTCCTTTAGGTTTTTCTCTAAGGACCCATTTGGATACACACACACACACACACACACACTCACTCACTCCCATCCTTTGGCCTCATTACCACAGAAAAAGTATCCTCATTTGCCAGGGAGTTCCTTGTTTACCTTCTTCCACCGGTTTCCTCAAGTTGCCCTAATATCATCCCCTTCCAGAACTCCCTGTCTTGATCCTGGAATCTTTTTCCCACAGGTCTGCCACAATGCTGCGGCACAGGGCTGTGATCTCACGTCTCCGACAGGCCTGCAGGTAGGCCATCGGATCCTAGAACTCGTCTCCTAGCCCTTACCTCCCACCCCCAGTATCTTTATGATGTTTTATCTACCAGATAAGATAGTTGAGATGGTGACTACCAGGGAGGAAAGGGAAAGCCATAGCTCACCCATTTGCCCCACCCATCCCTGGACAAACAAAGTCCCAACTGAAGGAACCAATGGCCAACCTGGTAAACCCCAGGCCTTCACTGTCTCTCTCATATGATCGGAAGTGTGCTACTAAGAAGACCTCTCTCTCTTCCAGGCTCCAGTCAGTCCCCTCAAGGCTCTGCATTCGGGCCTGCTCTACAAATGATTCACTTCAGCCCCAGTGCCCCAGCCTTGCCTTCTCTGGTGATAACTCCAGCCCTAGGGGATGGAGAGTCATGGGGACTCTGCTAGGCCTTGGTGCAGTGTTGGCCTATCATGACCACCGGTGCAGGGTAAGTGGGGAAGGAAGGGACTTCACTGTCAGAACAGAGGGGCCCTACTAAGCTCCCTAGCCAACCTAGGCTATTAACACAGAGCCCATGGTGATACGGTCTTCCTGCAGAGTAAAGATGGAGTCTGCTACCTCTGTTTCACAGTGGCCATGACTTTATGGGTTGGGTCAGGGTGAACTAGAGTGATTCCTTCTTACTATTTATGTTTCTTTTTGCCTTACCCCTGCCCTGCCTGCAGGCTGCTGAGAAGTCACCACACATATACACGAGAGAGGAAGTGAGATCTCACAGCAGCCCTGAGACTAGGATCTGGGTGACTCTGGGCTGTGAGGTGTTTGATGTTACAGAATTTGTGGACCTACACCCAGGAGGGGCATCAAAGCTGATGCTAGCAGCAGGGGGTCCTCTAGAGCCCTTCTGGGCCCTCTATGCCGTTCATGACCAGCCCCATGTGCGTGAGATACTGGCTCAGTACAAGGTCGGGGAGCTGAGCCCTGAAGACAAGGCACCCTCCACTTTGCAGACCTCTGACCCTTACGCTGATGATCCTATACGTCACCCAGCCCTGAAGGTCAATAGCCAGCGCCCCTTTAATGCAGAGCCCCCCCCCTGAACTGCTGACAGAAAACTATATCACACCTAACCCTATCTTCTTCACCCGGAACCATCTGCCTGTACCTAACCTGGACCCAGAAACCTATCGCCTGCTTGTAGTAGGGCCACCTGGGTGTCAGTCACTGTTCCTATCCCTGGATGACTTGTACCAGTTCCCTAAGCACGAGATCACAGTCACTCTTCAGTGCGCTGGCAACCGACGCTCTGAGATGACTCGGTTCAAAGAAGTAAAAGGTCTGGCGTGGAATACTGGGGCCATTAGCACTGCATGCTGGGCTGGGGCACGCCTCTGTGATGTGTTAGCCAAGGCTGGTCACCAGCTCTATGAAACTGAGGCCCACGTGTGCTTTGAGGGATTGGACTCAGACCCCACAGGGACTGCCTACGGAGCATCCATCCCTCTGGCTCGGGCCATGGACCCTGAAGCTGAGGTCCTGTTGGCATATGAGATGAATGGGCAGCCTCTGCCTCGTGACCATGGCTTCCCTGTGCGGGTGGTGGTTCCTGGTGTGGTGGGTGCCCGCCATGTCAAATGGGTGGGCAAGGTGAGTGTGGAACCAGAGGAAAGTTACAGTCACTGGCAGCGGCGGGATTACAAAGGCTTCTCTCCATCTGTGGACTGGGACACAGTAGATTTTGACTCAGCTCCATCTATTCAGGAACTTCCAGTCCAGTCAGCCATCACAGAGCCCAAGGATGGGGAGACAGTACAATCAGGGGAGGTGACTATCAAGGGCTATGCATGGAGTGGTGGTGGGAGGGCTGTGGTCAGGGTGGATGTGTCTCTGGATGGGGGCCTAACCTGGCAGGTGGCTGAGCTGGATGGAGAGGAACAGCGCCCCCGAAAGGCCTGGGCCTGGAGGCTATGGCAGCTGCAAGCCCCTGTGCCAGCTGGGAAAAAGGAATTGAACATTGTTTGTAAGGCTGTAGATGACAGCTACAATGTGCAACCAGACACGGTGGCCCCAATCTGGAACCTGCGAGGTGTGCTCAGCAACGCCTGGCACCGTGTCCACGTCCGTGTCACCCCATGAGAAAGTGAAATGGAATTACCTACTCCCAGAGTCATTTTCTCAACCTCTTTCCATACCCATCCTTTTCCCTCCTTACCACAGAAAAACCTTTCCTTTCATCATCACTTCTTGGATGACAACCCTGTACTGTGCCTTCCTAAACCACACATAGATACACACATTGCACATTTCCAAGCAGGCACCAACTCTCCCATGACGCTATGTTACGTAACTCCTGTTGTGCCAGGAGTTGAGAGCTGCAGGAGAAGGGGGGGAAATTCTGTAAACAAGCACTCTTCTCTTCCTACCCCACCTACACTTCTAATGTATATCACCACTTTATTTTGCTTTTCTTCTTGGGAGTCTTCAGAGAATGTGTGTGGATATGTGTAAGAAAAGTGTATGTGCAACTTTCTACTGACTTTCTGGGTTGCCAAGGGTTGCGAGGGGTGAAATCCTGCCCCTTTATAGTTCCACTTTTCTAAATACATCAATAAAGTGTTTAAGTATACAACTCTGAAAAAAGATTATGACTTTTGGGACTTCTTAAGACTGGAGCGTGAGCATGTTGCAGGAGGGAGGTGCGCTGGTACTGGAATACGTAGTGAGATAATCCAAAACAAGGTGGGAGGAGAGAAGGGAAGCTGGTGCAGGGACGTCAAGAAGTGGGACGTCCTTCTCTGAGGTCGGCCGGCATCTCTAGCGTTGCTTAGGTGACTGACCTCAGAATACCTCCAAGAGAGATTTTAAAAATTGACATTATTAAGCTCCTCCCCGCCCCTCCCCATTCCTACACTTGGCAGGAATGGCAAAGAATGCTGAGAGGTTAAAAACAGTATTCTCTTAGTAGGGGCAGGGCAAAACTTGGCACCAGGGGTAGATGTGCCAGGGCACGTGGGGTGTCCAATGTGCGCCTAGTTTGCAAATCAGATGCAGATGAAGGGGCAGTCATTGAGTTACCCTCCGCACGCGACCGCGCCTCTCCGACTTGAATCTTTCGGCGCTCGGCTACTCTCCCCTAGCTCTTCTCCCTTTCCCCCAGCAGTCTCCCCGGCTTGGGGACGCTCGGTGTTCGGCCACGCCGCCTGTCGCCTGGTAGTGGGACCGGAAGTTGTTCGGGGGAGGGGGGACGGCCGTGATGGGGGGGGTTGATGGGGGGGGCCGGTCCCTTCTCAGGTGAAGCCGCTGATGGAGATGGAGCCGCCGCCGCCGCTGAGCGCCCGGGTCCCGGGTCCGGCCCGGTTGCCGCCGCCTTAGTGACCCCACTCCCCCCGCACTGGGCCGCCCGGGCCAGAGTGGGGGACCCCCGCTGCCCCGCCCCCCTCCTCCCCAATACCGTCCCCTCTCCCACACCCCCCTAGCCTGCGCGCGCGCGGAGCTGCCTCAGGTGAGTGAGGGGCGGGGCTTGGGCGAAGCGCTGGGGCGGGGCCTCGGTTGCCGGGGGCGGGGCCTGAGGGGCTTGGGCGTGAAGTGAGGGGAGACGCGGGCGGGGGTCTGGCGGGAAGAGGGCTTAGCCGCCTGGGCTGTGGCTCGAGGGGAGAAAGCTGGCCCGGGTGGTGGGGGAGGTTGGCGCGAGGCTTAAGGTTTAGGGGAGGGTAACGGAGAGTCAAGGGGTCCTAAAAAGGCGGGACACGGGTCAGGGCAGAGGACCGAGGACAGCCAGGAGCTGGGTGCGCGAGGCTCCTCGGTGGGGTACGGCTGGGGTAGAACAGAGAGACAGTGGAGAAAGGAGAAGCAGAGGGGGTACCTGGGCAAAAAAGCGAGGGATTAGGGGGTTTTGTCGAGAAGGTTAGAGAGGACATAGGCCTAGGTGAGGAGATCTGGGAGGCAATGAGCAGATTAGGAGAAACGTGGTAGAGAGGAAACTTAGAGTGGAAGTGGAAAGTGATGTCTAGGGTACCATGTAGGGTGAGAAGTCTAGGGAACCTGAGAAGCAGGTTCCTGGGAAGGAAGAGATTCCCTGCATATGAGTCCTAAGAAAGAACTGTAACAGAGGAAGCCCTGGGGCTGACAACTCTAGGGAGAGACAGACTTGGGAAGCAGTTATAAGCTAAAATAGGCCTCCATGTACCTCCTTACACAGCCCCATCCCCAGTTATTTTCTTACCCTTTGTCTGCTAGAGTTGTAGATTCTCACTTTGGAAATTTTTGTTTGATGTCTATGCTTTTTAAAAATGTTTATTTGTGATTGGTCCTGTCTGGAGACAGTTGGGAGTTTAATAGAACACAGATCTTTAGATATGAGATGTTTAAGAAATAAGATACCCCATTTCTCTCTCCAAGGTAAGAATTTACTAACTCTGCTTCCAGGAAGATCTGATGCATTACCAACCACACTGTGTCAAGTTTTACACACCTTCTTTTGCTTCAGTCCCTTCTCTCATAAGCAAAACTGTCTATTGTAGTGACTCTTATAGATTCCCCCACCGACAGGTTTCATAGCTCCACCTGTGTCCCAGTCTACCCTGCCTGAGCCCTCAAAGCATCATTCATGAGCTTAGAAATTCCTGACCTGCTCACATGTCAGCTCTAGGCTTTCCATTATCGTGGCCAAGCAGAAGACTGTTGAGGCCTTTTGCTTCCCCCTTACTGCTTGCTGCTTGTTCACTCTACCTGTGTGAAGGTACATGTTTATATTCTTAGGAAGCATTAAAAAACAGGTGTCTGACTACCTACAATATTTCCACTTAAGATAACTCAGATTCTGAGGATAAGGCCAGGACAAGGCCAAATCAAACAATCTTTGAAAATGTAGCTTCTTATTTGGTAGGAGTATGTGAGAATGCCTAGCTGGGAATCCCACATCTCCCCATGGGTCTTTCACTGGGTCAGTGAATCTTGCTTTGTGGTGTGGGGGACTTCAGCCATCCCTACAACAACCTAAAGCCAGAGAATCCATATAACTCCCTGGGTCATGAGAATAGTCAGAAGAGTGTCTCATGAGATAAAAATAAAGTCTTAAAAGAAGAAAATAGTGTTGCCATTGGGAAGCAGGATAGGTCTCACTGGAGCTTCTGGGGTGGGTCCCAGGGTGGTGGAAGTTGCCCTCAATTTGGCAGGTTGAGAATTATGTCTTGCCCGAGTCAACAGATGCTGATGTCTCAAGCACAAAATATAATCTCTTTCTTGCCCACTGAGTGCAGTTAGTTCAATTGTAGCTTCTGGGCAATCCCCTTCTTCTTAGTAGGCTAAGGGTAAAGCACATTTTGGGACTTGGCTCAGAAAGAAGTCCTGAATTTTTTCCAGTGAAAATGCAACTGAACATTTCTTCTTTATTTTCTCTTAGTTTAAATCTGCAGCTTGTACTTCCCAGCGTGGGGGGAACATTATCCCACCTTTTACCTCCTACTAACATCCACAAAGGAATTATTTTCTCCCGAACTGGCCATCTTCCTTCCCTCAACATACACACAAAATAACCAAGGAAAAAATTAAGATAAGTTATTGTTGGGCAGGTATTTCGAGGCTCATTTTACTCTAGCAGAACAAATAAGAGTGTGGAACCCTGTGGGTGTAGACAATGCTATAAGCAGAGGTACTCCCTCTTTTTGTTGGTCTCTTGACCCTGCCTGAAGGAGGCTCTGAATTCCAAGCTGTTTGATTTGCCTCCTTTTCTCAGAAGAATTGTGGATTCTGTATTAGAAACAGGGAGACAGTTTCAAGGTTTATCTGACGGAAGCATCTAAGAAAGGATAGTGCTGATATGAATGGCCTATCTCCTCCCACCCCACCAGTGGGAATGGCATCAACCTTATAGACTCCCAAATGTTCAGATGCAGACCCCCAAATTGTTCATTTCAACACCTGAGAAAGAAGGTAAGCGTGGTGACCCCAAACCTTCCCACTGTGGCAAGATTTAACTTTGTACTGTAGTGGAAAGACTGGTTACCTGCTTGGTAACCTGGGTTCTATTTGTCTTAATTCTGTTGCTAACCAGATGGGTGACTCAGCTTAATTTCTTCTTCTGTTAAAAACCAAGAGATTGGAGATCATCTCTCAGCTCCATTCTAGCTCCAAGATTCCCCAGGTCCTACAACATCCCTGCCCCAGGCCCTCCACATGAAGAGAGGCTTACTAAATTGGATTTTCACGGCCAGATTCTTTGTTAGCAGAGGAGCCCAAAAACATCTTTCCGGCCCAAACAACACTGAGCCCTTTTGATGAGCATGCATTAGAGACTTCCGGTCAGGACTGCCACCAAAGGCAGTGGTTCCTGTCTCTTCCACCTTTTTGCTACCCTGCCCCAGGCAGAGTTCATTGAGACTTCCGTATAATTTCAAATCTCACTTGATAGAGCTAACTTTGTTTGAGGGCATCTTTGGCTTCAAAACTAATTATTATAAAATTCAAATTCAACTCTGCTGCCCTACTTCCCTCACCCCTGCCCAAACACTGAATAGCAGTGACTTTGTGGGGCCTTTCTATAAACACAGGGCTCAAATACTCAAGGGTATATCCAAAAAACCCAGAGAGTATTATCTCATGTGCCTCATACCTAGTGATTTAAACTGTTTAGTTTGGCCCTTTCCTTAGTTCCTTAGGTCCTAAGAGGAAACATGGGAGGGGTAGGATTGTTTCTCCTCCCACCCATAAACCTTAGCCCTCTCTCTCTTCCACAGTCTACGTGGGGAGGACAGGGAAGTGCAAAGAACAAGAGAAAAGATGCCTCCATCTGAGATCTAAAAGGAGACAATGAGGTGATATTTTCCCACTGTCCAGGTGTTGTGTTTCCAGCTCCTGGCCCTTCTTATTTTAGAGACTGGCCATTCCTAGGATGACCTGAGAATTCATCCCCTCATCACAGCTCCCCAAGCACTTGGATAATGAAGTCGAGCTGTCTTCTTCTGTATTATATGTAGACAGAAGGTCACCATCTTCAGCCTGGTGAAAAAATGAGTCAGATCTTTCTGCTGTAAAGACAGACACATGAGCTGAGAAAAGGTTCGTGGGTTTCCTTCAGAGGGCCCTAGGTTGACCCTAAAGATCATTTCAGAGCTGCAGACTGCTGGACGTCAAGGTCTGTTTCCTGGAAAGGGGCATGTAGTCAGTGGTCAGTCAGGCTGCAGACAATGCCTCATTCCACCTCTGCCCTCAATCATTTACCTCTTTCCCCTCCCCAGTTATGCAAAGCCCTGACAGACAGCAGAACCAGCCAAGTGACTTGGGTGCATTTTTGTGTCGATTTCATTCAGTTCACAAAGGTACAGACAAGAGAGGATGATGCTGTGGGTTTGGTTTACTTGTAGTACCTGAACTGCTCACTCCCAGGCAGGTGGGAAATTCTGTCTTGTTAATAATCACTGCACTCCACTTCAGGTCCCGGGTCCTAGGGGAGACCAGAGAAAAAAATGTCTGCTTCTCCCTGCTGCAGTTCGGGAACAATAACCAAAAGGAAGGCACAGATCCTTGCCACTCTCTCTACCTCCACTCTCTTTCCCAACAATATCCTCCTCACTACCTTTCTACCCACTAGACCACATGGAGTGTATTTTAAATTCCAATTTTGGAGTGTCACCGGATCAAACAGGATTCTTTAGAGGATTTGAAGAGCTTTAAATACTTGTGATGTCCATCTTATTTCAGGCTTTCAGAGCCACTACATAGAGAGAACTTGACTTTCTGACATTTTTGTCACCTAATAGTGAAAGCTGTGGGGATGTTTTTGTGGAGATGGGAAGTTGGGGTGGTAGCTGATGCCAGACCTGCCCTTAGAAGTCAGACCTTGGATTGCTCATGACGTGTTGCTTGTCAGGAAGTGTGGTGGGAAATCTTCTGTCTAGAAGGGATGTCCATTCCTGCCCATTCCTGTTCAAACGCGATATTGTGTTGATGGGAGAAAGCCAGGGCCATAGAGGACTCTTATTACAGTGCCAAGTGGATTCAAAAGAACAGGGAAGAAAATCTTTGTCTCCGGAGGTTACAATGACCAACCTTTCCTCCCTCCTCACAGTGACACTTCCTTTTGAATTGGGAGACTAGCTATTTCTAGTTGCTTTGTATTCAGTTCACTGAACTGAATTTACAGTACATATGTGCCTACCTCCATCACTGAATGATGCCTAACTTGCTATAAAGCCGGTTTCTTTCCAAGATCTTTGAGCCAAACCTGTCTTGTGTAACTAACTTCTCTCTTTTTATACCTCCTCCCCCTGCGGTACGTCTCCAATTGGCAGTGCCTAATTTGACCCAGTTCCTCTAAGGAGACACTAAGATCTGCCTGCCTGGCCAGGCAGGGGAGGAGGTGCTTTGAGGGGCGGGGAGTGGGAAGGTTGGGAGGGATGTGCTGCCTGGAGACTTGAACAGTGAAGTACGTCTACTGATTTGCTCCTGGCTCTCAGAATACCAGGATTGGGAACAGCAGAATCTCCGTCCCTTCTCACTTCCAGGGTTACCAACTTGGCATGTGGACCTGTTAGAGGCAGCCAAACACTGATTTTGCCCAAGATGTGTCATGGAGCACCTGTTAAGAGCAATTAAGAAGCAAAAGAGCTCAGTTTACTGCTAGGAACAAAGTCCAACTCAGAAAACAACTCCTTCAGACCCTTCTGGAAATTGTTTTGGGACCATTTGGGCAGGTGTCCAAGAATGAGATGCACTTCCTGAGCCAGTGCTGGCTGAATGCTATGCTTCAACTGTTCTGCCTACCTAGTGCTTATCTAGGCCCTGGTTCGTTTGTGTCCTCTCTCTCTCTCTCTCTCTCTCTCTCTCTCACACACACACACACACATTACATTACATTAGCATATTTCTCCTCTTAGAGCCTGCTCAACTTGTTCTTCTTTTTAAGTAACAGACCCCACTCCCACGGGGGTCACACCAAAGGAAAAGATGCCTTAATTAATTCCCTGGTTAGAACCAGGGAAAAGCAAGAAGATCCACGACTTTTGAAAGGAAGCAAGATGGTTTAATGGGAAGAGCACAGCTCAGAGTGGCGGGAGACCTGTGTTCTTTTTCCAGTCTCACCATGAACCCTGAGACAAGTCACTTAGCTGCTCTGAGCCTCAGTTTCTCCAAGCAGAAAATGGAGGAAATCTTGCTCACTCTTGCTTCTCCTGCATGGGTGTGTGTGTGTGTGTGTGTGTGTGTGTGTGTGTGTGAAGGGAAGTCACATGTGGCATCTTAGCTTTGCAGTTTTGAAAAATCCCAAAGGGCAATTATGGAGCTAATGATTCAGAAATGAAAGGGGCCCCATGAGTACCAGACCACCCTTCCTCATTCTTTGAATCTCTGCCCACCACAAGTTCTATGGCTAGTTCCAGAGGGTATGAGTTTGCTAACCACTGTGGACTTGGGCTCTTCTAATCATTACCCCTAAGGGAACCTTCAAGGAACCACTCATTATTGTGGCTTGATCTAGCTGTCTGATCCCAAAGCTCAGTCCATCCCAGGGAGGATGTGAAGAAGAGTTGAAAATAAATTTAGATAATTTTTTCTTCCACACCCAGGCTTCCTGGGTAAGACTAGGACTCTCTAATGAAATCTAAGGTACAGCTGCTTTGTGAAGTGAAGGAAAGCCCATGTTTCGGGCTTTCTCTTGACACTTTTCAGAGGAGTATGATGTCTCTCAGCACGCGAATGACCTGAGGGAGTGGGGAGACAGGGTAATAGACACTTTTCCCCTGGGCATCCTCCAGAATCCTCCACCCTTGCCTCCAACAGTATAGTATTACAAGCAAACCAAATTTTCATCCATCTGCCTCAGAGAGATCCTTCGATGAGACCAGGAATCCTGGTGGCAGCTCAGGCTGTTCCCTTGCCCCACTCTTGTACCCCCAAATCTGCCCCTGGAGTATTTATTTTTCATTAGATGACTGGTGAAATCAATTTTGGAGGTATGTAAATTTCCACTAAAGATATTTTTTTTTCCTCCTCCCACAGGCTCCTAAGGAGATAATTCATTGGAACAAATTATCACTTTTAATTGTTCTCAGTTCTTGATTTGTTTAATACTCTACTGCCAATTACTGCTCGCTCCTCTTAAATAGACTAACCTGCATGTTAAATTCAGGCTTCCGCCTTTAAAAAAAAATAAACATAGCGAAGTAATTGACAAGAAGGTGAGGAGAAGCCACTTAAAGGTTTAATTTGTTTATTAGACCTTCAGGAGAGGACTCCTCGCTGAACCTGAGGTGGGCTGCTCTCCATCTTCTACTTTCCTGTCCCCCTCCCTCCCCTACAACACCCAAAAGAGAATCCTTTGAGACAGAATCCAGCTTCTTTTTCTTGTTACTACCCCACCTTAAGGTACAGAGTTTCTGTGGGGCTGGTTTCTTTGCCTCCAGAAGGCTGGACTGTAACCTGTCTCCTTTCCCACAGCATCAGCTCCACCTACAGGAGGAGGGTCTACTCTCAAAACAACACAACCGGGACCACCCTGGAGTTAAGACAGTGTTTCCACTCCAGAGACTGGGGAAGCCTGCAGAAGTTGTGGGTTGGAGGAGACCCTGGGGTTTGTAAGTCGGGGTACATTCTCTTTCTCATCGGGACCAAGTAAGAGGTTTTTCTTCTTTAGGATAGGGTTGGAGCAAACTTACTAATTCCAGAATGTTAGAGAGAAGCCTTCTCCCTTCCCAGATCTGGCTTCTAATCGCAGCTATTTTCTCTTTCAGCAGACTCTAAGATGGACATAGAAGACTGCAATGGCCGCTCATATATGTCTGGTATGCCCTCTTGTGCATTCTCTTTGTAACGGGCTGGAAGCAGCCACTCGCCTGTGGAGCAGAGTGGAGTCCAGCCTTCAGCCTAACACAGGACCTCAGGTGCCCCAGTCACAGAGCTGCCACTCATGCTTGGTAGTGCTTGGTAGTGTGCATCTATTTTATCATTTTATATTCCCTAAATAGAGATTCTCTTCCCAGACTTCTTGGGGGTTAAGGGAAGGGGAAGGGAATAAGAGGAGAATACGAGTGGAGACTATTAGATAGGAATGATTTAAAGCAAAGAGACAGAAGGAAGATGTAGGTCCTTCTCCTATACTCTGAGGTCACCGGCCAAACATGATATTCTGTCCCAGCCAGGTGGAGAGTGGAGCAGGGTTTCAAACCTCAAAGGCCTGTAGGGGCCAGGTGGGTATGTAAATGAGTGAATGGGGTTAGGATAATGCACAGAAGAGAATGTGGGGACTGTCATGTACTAGAGAATACATGTCCTACCTCAAGGAGCAACAGCTCCTCAGTGTCCATCAGTCATTGTCATGCCCGAATGTGTATCCAATGTGGCCAAAACTTGCAGTTTTTCAAGAGAAGTCAGGAATCCAGATTTTATGTGAAATGTCTTCGTTTTAGAATAATGACTCAATATTTTAAAAAATGTTCCGTGGAACAAGCCAAACTTGTCCATGGGCTAAATTCAGCCAGTGGGCCAACAACATAGAGCCTTTGAAAGAGAGATATAGAGCCCAGTTCTCATTTCCCCCAGTCCTTTTCCACTGTCATAACATGCTGTGGCTTTGCATACCTGCCAAATACTCTTACGAAGGCAGAAGAGATCGTATGAATGGCTTTTAGAGAGATGAAAGTAATCGGGGTCGTTTCAGAGTTTAACAAGGTAAAAAGATATGAGGACCTTTATCTGGCTCCCTCTCTGAGGGTGTAGAGAAGGGCCTAAGACAGTTTGTCTCTAAGACAGAAGGAATCATTTTTTGGACCATTAGAATGTCAGGGCAGGAAATGATTATAAAAGGTAAGGGAAGCCAGAATTGGGTTTTGACATGATGAGGATGCCCATCAGAAATCCAAGCACCGCTGTAGAAATGACCTATAGCTTATTTTTTTTTTTTACCCTGAAGTGGGACCAGTGGAATTATGGGCACGTTGAAAGGATGATAGCAAGATGGGTCAGACACACATATAAGAGTCATTGGCAACACCTGGGTAATGTAAGGTAAGACACTGACTCTGACCCCTTTCTCATTTAAGGAGGGAAGGAGTTGGAATGGGTAAAGGCATTTGATACCTGCCACATGCTGGTCAGAGTGACAGGGATCAAGTGGACTGATTTAACTGAAAGAGATTTATTGGAACGAAAGTCATGGCCCTTCTGAGGAACCAGCCAGTCCTTCTCTCTCCTGCTCAGTTAAGCCTACTCAGAAAACCACTACTGAGCAACAGCCACACTCTGGACCCCGTTGTATTGCTGGGAAACACGGAGATGGATAAAAACCAGTCCCTGTCCTAACGTAGGTAAATGAGAAACTGAGAAAGTGGCTGGGGAAATAGCCCACGGAGCTCTGTCTCTGGAGAATGTGGATTAGAGGAAAACCTCGTAGGGTGTTTGCTTCATTTGCTATGAATCCAAATTTTCCCTGCTTTCAGCACGTTGACATTTCTGAGATAAGAGAAGCCTCTGCACAGGATGGTATTTTTTGAATGAAAGGGGAAGCCAGAAACCCCTCACCTGTGTTTTGAGAATTCTAGATGCCAGCAACTACCCTAGAGAATGGGAAGAGGGAAAGCCAACATAGGGCTAACATTAGTTCTGTAAAGTAGCCCCTGCAGGGCTGGGCATGGCTGAGACAGTCCACGTGAGGGACATCTGAGAGCCCAGCACTGACCCATCTCTCCTGGGCCAGTATGCAAGCAGTGGGAAAGGCTGTTGCGTGTACCCCTCCTCAAGCACACTGTGGCCCTTCAAGGTCATCACAGCTCTTCTGTTTCCACACCAGGTGGGCTTCCCTCACCTGGTGGCCTTCCGTCACCTGGCCACGTGATGAAGGGGGTATCTCTCCTGTTCTTCAAAGAGATTTTCCCACCTCACAGAACCCAATTCAGAAAACCCATCCTCTCTCCCCTTGTCTCTTTCTAAAGGTGCAGGTCACTCCCTCCTGGGGTCTTGAGAGAGGAAGGAGGAGTCCATTAACTTACCACATGGATTCTCTCCCCACCTCCATTCCATATCTTTCAGGGGAAACTGAGTTGCTCAAACCCAGCTCATGCAATTAATTGACTGAGCAGTGCTTGTCACAGTTTTCTGTTTAAGGGAACCTTAGAGAGGGATCCAGGGGTAGGCAGCCCAAAGTTTCATGGCCCCTCCCACCCCCAAATTCTTGGAATCAGAAAATCTAGTCTCCAAAGTAGGTCAGCACGTCAGTGAGCAGCTCCTCTGGAAGGGAAGGGAGCAGAGGCCTTGTCTTGATAGAAGGCGGATTCGTCCAGGGCTGTCGGCTGCTGGGCCCCAGGGGCACTGGAAGGGAGGGCCGCGGAGGTGGGGAGACTATACCGGGATTTTGCCCGGGATCTGAGAAGCCTCAGGGCCACAGAGCAACACTAGCCCGAGACCAGACTGCTGGGTCTTCTCACTGCTGGGAGGGAGGGGGCTGTCTGTCCCCAGATCTAGAGAGCGGCCTCCCTCCTGGAGGAGGAGGGAAAGGAGGGACTCTGAGCGCCCGAGTTTCGTGGGGGAGGGGCTTTCTGCCGATCTGAGAGCCTTGAAGCTGCCCCATGTCCTGGGCCCCATGACCTCTGGGGCCTTGGCTTCCCCAGCTGGCAGAGGATTGGGCCTTCCCTGGGGGCCCCCCTTTCTCCCTCCCACCTCGAGGGCCCATCCATCTCTCTCTCTCTCTTACACACACTCTTGCCTCTCTCAGGCATTTGTTGTGCAGTTCCTCTTTGTCTGCTGGGCACGAGGGCAACGGCATCTGCCTCCCCCTCCCTGTGCACACCCCCCACCCCCACCCCTTTCCTGGCTTGGGAAAGGGATGCTGTAGCCTAGCATCCCCCCCCCCCCCCGCCCCGCCACCAGACACACATATACATTCTCTCCAGCCCCCTCCGCAAGCACATCCAAGCGTGTGCGCTCGCTTGCGCTCTCCCTCTCTCCCTCTCTCTCTCACACACTCCCTCTCTCTCTCTCATACACACACACCCTGGGCTGAGCTCCTCTTGCCGGCTGCAGCCGTGGGCCCCCGCTCACCGAGCCGCTGCCTGCGAAATGACGGCGGTTCCCCTCACTTCCAGGAATCCGCGCTTCCTGGAAGGTGAGTGGCTGGGCTCACCCCTGCCTGCCACCGAGACGCAGACATGCACACACCACCCGCACTCCCTCGCCGTTTCCAAGGCGGCGGCCGCGTTCGCACCCCAGGGGCTCACCGGCAAGGGAAGGATAATGTAAGTTCAGGCAGAAGGGGGCTAGCGGAGGGGGAAGGGGGGTTGCCGGGGCTAGGGAGCCGATTCAGTAACTACTCCCAAGCCTGAGGAGAGGGAGAGGATGGGGGCCGCGCGCGCGCGTGTGTGAGTGTGTGTGAGTGTGAGTGTGAGTGGCGGGGGAGGGGGCGTTCCTCCCTACACTTGCGGAGGATGGGAAGGGTGTTTGGTGTTGCTAAGCAAAGACTGCGACTTGGACAGTGGGAGCTTGTGGTGACATCTTGATTAGGCCTTGGGGACAGATGTAGAGCTGCCCGAGGGGGAAATGCCGAGACAGGCCTGGGTGGGAATAGGTAATAGAATCGAGGTAAAGAGGAACCTTGGCAGCAGATGCCTCACCCGGGAACAGAGATCTGAGGGGCCTCAGCCTCTTCCCCACAATAGAGCTGGGGATGGGCGTCTTTCTTCGCTCCTGTACCCACTGTTTCCTGCTAGCAGGTTAGCATCCTGCCACCCCGGAGCCCATGGTCAAGAAAGGGAAAGCAGTTAGGATGAGAGCAGAGAAGTGTGGAGGTTCTCGGACCTCATGGCTGTTCCCTAGAGGCAGCCACTCTTTGAAGGGATCGAGGAAGGGCAGCAGGAGTGGAGGGCTAGTCTCCTTCAGCATGTGAAACACATTTAGCTTGTGGGACATTGCCCTGTTTCCTCTCTCTCCCTCCTGCTTTTCTGCCCTGGACCCACCTCCTTGTTCCTCTGATGTCAACCTCATGATTTGGCTTTACCCTCTGGGGGTTCAGCCAATCTATGATGACTGTGACCAAGAACATTTCTCTGAGACCTGAGAGTGGCCTTAATTCTTGGCTTTGACAGTCTGGGATTTCTTGGGAGTCCCAGGCATTTGAAGTTCCCTCCCTGGGGTTTCTGGGACCGACAGAGGAACTGCTGAACTTCCTAAATCTGTCTCTAGGCCCCTTCACCCTCCGGCTAGAACTCAAAATCCCTGGGTCCCTCCCCATAAAGACTTTCTGGCCCCTGAAACAGATTCATTTTTATGTATTAGCCCCAGAAAAGCAGACTTGAGCCTATTTTCCCTAGGGATGGCAATGGCATCAAAGAGCCTCTCGAACTACTAGGCTGGCTCTGGAGGCACCTGCTCTTCCTCCTGTTCCCAGGCCTTCATAAGGAAAGGCACAAGGGATGTTTTCCTCTTAATGCCCCTAAATATCCCTTTAAGCATATTTTCTCCATGTATCAAGCCCCTGGCTCCAAGAGGCAGTCTCAGCCTAGTAGGCTGGGACTAGAGATGGATTTCTAGCAAGTTTACTCATTGTTTTAGGGCACCAGGGCCCAGAGTCCAGTTCTTCCCCTATTACTAACATCAAGTGATTTAGGGCAAGTCAGCACTAACGTCTGAAAAGGAACGAAGAGATGCCCCTTTTAGCCCCTTTAACCGTAGCAAACCCTACCACTTAGTTAAAGGACGTATTTTAAAACTAGGTCTGAATCTACACATCTCAACCCTCAACTCTGAGATGTTTACTTCATGATATGTATGTGGTTCTGACTTGGGCAACTTTTCTAGATAACCATGGCTCATCTAAAGAGCCCCAGCTGGGACAACTCAGTTTCAAGCTATAAGGCATTTTCTATAGAGAGTGAACAAATTTCCTCAGGCTTTGATGGGAAAGAATGGGGGAAATGGGACTTTTAGAAGAGGATATGAATGGGAAATGGTCCCAAAGTCCTGAGTGGTTGTTTTCTTCCCACTGACCAAAGCTGGAGAGGGATCCCTCAGGAGGGTGTGTTCCGGATTACTTGCCTCAGGCCCAAGACTCCAACCATTTTATAATGGAATCTTTATTTTGTGAAAGTAAGTATGTGCATAGCTGGGAAATTGGGTAAAGTACTAATAGGTGGACTTTAGGGATGAATTTTAGGGCTCGTGTCTTTCTTTCTCTCTTCCATATTTAGGCTTGTGTGTACACATCCATGCATGTTCACGTTAGCAGATAATGTAGAAGGCTATGGGTGTGTTTACCCCTATAGGTATGTTCTCTTCATGTGTAACTACATCTGTGATATGTGTCTGTGTCTATGTGTGTGTTTACCTACATGTGTTTTATTTCACCTATAAATTTGTGCACAAGATTGTGGGGAGGAGGGATTTTTTTTTAAAGACATGATTCATATCTTCATGTATGTTAACTAATTTTTAAAGATACATACGAAACTCTTAAAACTCATTTTTACAAAGCAATTTGTCAACACGTTAACAACAAACATACTGAGAATAAACTCATTATTTTACTGTCAAGGGAACATCGAGCAATAAATATGTGCTGGAATCATATCAGATAGGAGGCTTTCTGGAGTAGTCAAATTTGTGCTGATTACAGAAGGTCTAATGGGCCTAATGCTCCCATTAGAGTTCTGCTAAAACAGTGATTCCCCACTGGTTGCAGAGGTGGTGGCTCAGGACATGGGTGCTTACGATCTATGATCGGTCTGGGTTCCACCTCTACCAGCTATGTGACCTTGGACAAGTGCCACAGCCTCTTTTATGCCGCAGTTTTCTCATCTGCAAAATTAAGATAGTATTGGCACCTGCTTCATAGGGCCGTTGTGAAGGTTAAATGAGATAATTGGTATAAAGTGAATAGAACCAGGCCTGGCACAAAGTGAGCACTCAATACATGTTAGCGGCTATCGTTATGATTACTATTATTATCATTAGATTCAGGGACCATTCCAGCTGCCCTTCCTGCAGATCCCGAACCTGGTGTTGGGGGCTCCGGAAAGGAACAGTAGGGAAGAACGTCTGTCCTGAACCGCCTCCCTCCTGAGGCCCCCATTTTCCTCTCCACCCTGGCCCGCCCAGCCCCAGCCCTGCTTCCTGTGGACGTCAGGCAGTGATGCTCTTCCCCTCAGGCCTAGATAAAGGTAGGGTGGGCAAGATGCAGCCACTGAGCTTGCAGAAGTCCGCACCAGGCACCCAGGCTGACGAGGGCACAAGGTATGGTGCCGAGCACACAACACTGCCTTGTACGTGGCTACAAGATCAATGTTTGTGAGACGTCACAGAATTTTGAAGAGGTGAGGCAACGGACGGTAACAGGCTCCAGCTGCAGCTTCACCTGTCCTCTTGTTCTCTCCTCCAAGGTAGCGGGGACTCATCTCTGGAGAAGGAGTTCCTCGGGGCCCCAGTGGGGCCCTCGGTGAGCACCCCCAACAGCCAGCACTCTTCTCCCAGCCGCTCACTCAGTGGTAAGTGCAACCTCCTGCCCTGCCCTGCCACTAGGCGCCCCCATTTGTGTTTGGCCCGCAGTTCACCCTCCATGGGCAGCCATTTTCCCCATCGCTGCCTCCCTCTGGTTTTCTGCTTCGAGCCTCCAAAAGCAGTACGGAGCTCAGCATCTAGGGTCTTCCTGACTTCTGAAAGGAGAGTGAACAGTTGCTGCCAGACTAGGGTAGAATTAAAGGAGGCATGGGTGGGATTAAGGTAAAGGCTCCAAAGAGAAATCCTGGAGTTGGAGACGCAAGTACATAGGAATGGTCACAAGGTAGAGCCAGATAGGAAACAGAGATGAGAGGGATCTCCTCATCACCTGCCCCCTCCCCCTCCCGGCCCTCATTCTCCTGCCTGGATAGGGTCCCCATGACTGCCTCTTCTTGCTGGCCCTAGATCTGTGACATTCTCTAAATGGTTGGAATAGCCAGGAATGTAGGTCAGAGCTAGAGCCAAAGCTTTCTCCTCAGTGGCTCCTCCCTCCTTCATCCCCCTCTCCAGATTTTCATGGAGGGGAAATAGAGGGGCTCAGTCTTACGGGGAGGGAGGATAATGTGAGCCATGTCTGTCTTCCAGTTTTGCTCTCTCTTTAGCCCGCCGTCTCTTTGGTCTTCCTAGGACCATTTTCCCGCCACTGTTACTTGCTGGCTTCCTGCCCAGGGCCAAGCCAGACATCTTTCTTAATGACAAGAGAGTGAAGAAAAAGGCTCCCCTTAGCCTCCTCCTCTCCCCAGTGGAATAGAAGACATCCCATGTACCCCAACTTTTTTTCTCTTGGAGCCTATTTGCCTGGGCGGTGGGATGGGAGGAAAAAGTTGCTTCAGGTCCCGGCAGGACCACCATATCACCACCCAGGAGACTTGGGGTGTTGGCCTCTTTGAAAGCCTGCGTGTCTCAGGGCTGGGAGAAAGCCTTCTGGACCTCAGGAGTACCATTCTGGTTTGCGGGCAGGTTCCCCCTTTTGCCTGTTTCTGTCCTAAACACCATCCCACCCTCCAGCCAACTCCATCAAGGTGGAGATGTACAGCGATGAGGAGTCAAGCAGACTGCTGGGGCCAGATGAGCGGCTCCTAGAAAAGGACGACAGTGTGATCGTGGAAGACTCGTTGTCAGAGCCCCTGGGCTACTGTGATGGAAGTGGGCCAGAGCCTCACTCCCCCGGGGGCATCCGGCTGCCCAACGGCAAGCTCAAGTGTGATGTCTGCGGCATGGTCTGTATCGGACCCAATGTGCTCATGGTGCATAAGCGCAGCCACACTGGTGAGTAAGCCGGGGGTCCAGGAGGGGCTCCGGGGGGGCTAGGAGGCCATGCCTGGAGTGGGCTGGCCTCAGACAGGGAAGCGTCTCTCCCCGCACATTTCCCAGCTGATGAAAAAAAGGAGGGGATGGCATTTGGATTCCCTCAACATTCATACTTCTCTGGCACTTTCATCAGCTGTCGTTATAAAGAAAAGCTGATACTTTTCTCAGAAGGTGAGGGAGACGATGGTGTAGCCTCAAGAAGGGTCCTAGAATCCAACAGGGACAGGACTCCAGGGTATTATTTGGGCCCTCCGGTCTCAGATTTAAACACACAAACAAATAAACAAAAACAAAAAAAAGGAAAACAAAAGCCTCTTCTCAGCTTTCTCAGGCTTTGGGCTCCCGGGCCAGAGTGGGTCTTACAGGGCTTGGTTTTGGGTTAATGGTCTTTTGGCCCAGAGTTCCAAGCCTGGTGCCCTTTGCTCTGCCATTCATCTCTGATCCACACCTTCCCAGGGTAAGACTGTTCCCGAGGGATCTTTAGAAAGCAGGAATTTTGTGTGCATGCCTCAGCTCTGCCTCTCAGAAATTGTCTTGAGCACCTTCCCTCAGGCAGGGTGGGGCAGAGGGTGGGAGAAGAGGTTCAACCTTCAGAATTCCTCACGCCCAGTCCTTGGCGATCTGTTGTTTCTCTTGCAGGTGAAAGGCCCTTCCACTGCAACCAGTGTGGTGCCTCCTTCACCCAGAAGGGGAACCTGCTGCGCCACATCAAGCTGCACTCTGGGGAGAAGCCTTTCAAATGTCCCTTCTGTAACTATGCTTGCCGCCGGCGTGATGCGCTCACTGGCCACCTCCGTACACACTCGGGTCAGTGACCAGTGTAGTGAGAGAGGAGGAGTGGGACCTCAGTACACCCAGAAATAGAGCTCAGTGTATACGGGGACTTACAGTGTCTGTCACTGAGGAGGGCAGATCACCCACAGAGCGGATAGGGCCCTGCCTCTCTAACCCCTCGTCTGGGCAGCAGGGCCCCCTGGGGAATTTGGGGGACTCTTTGATGAGGTAATGTACATCTGCCACACTCTGTGACTTGGAGCAAAAGGAGCATGGGTGATGTTCTTGGCTGTTAACAGTTACCCGCCCTTTGTTTTTTAAAGTTCATGCTACTGCCAGAACCATCTGTACCCCACCCCCCTCCACACTTCTGAGCACCAGAAAAACCCTTCCTCACACTTCCATATGCTCGGGTTCCCACACCCATCACCATCATCACCTCCCTCCATGATACCAGAGGTCTTGGACCACCACCATCTGTCCTCTCCTCTACTTCCTACTGGTTCCTAAAAATATCCATGGGCCTCCAAACTCCAAAGGAAGAAAGGAGGCCTAGGAAAAGCCTCTGTTCCCCATCCCAAGAGGTTGTCCCCTTCCCAGAGGCAAGAGCAAGTCACAAGAGTGTCCAGAGGTTAGTGTTGGGATCCATGCCAGGGGACTGGACTACCCAGTTTTCCTAGCCCCAGCCAACACTGCTGGAGTCAACATATGTCTGAATCAGCTGGGCAGGTAGCATTTTTGAAGCATCTTACTAAGTTTTAAGCTTGGCCTTGCGAAGAGACCAGGAGTCAAGCTGCTGGCGGGAAGGAGGAGCTCAAATTGGGAAAAGGCAGGAAGAAGGGCAGAGGGGAAAAAATTAGTAGGATCTGTCCTTGGCAACTTTCCTTGCTATTTTTCTCTTTTCCTAAACTCTCTTGGGCTGGGATTTAAAGGGACAGAGCAAGCACCTCAGCACCATTTCTCCAGCCACCTACCTTGTTCTAGGTTCTCTCACCTTGGAGCTGGCTTTATGATCTACAAAGCATTTCGCTTGTCTCATGTGATCCTCATTTTGCTGACAAGGAAACTGAAGCTCTGCGGTGGGGGGAGAAAGAAAAAAAAAAAAAAAAGATTTGCTGGCCACAGAGCTATTCTGCAGCCTTCCTGGACCTCCATCAAGGTTCAAGGTTCTGTGCCAAAGAATCATACTCCTTTTCCTCAGAAAAGGGGCGGCTCCCTCTGCTGGTTTAGAACAAGGATGGCTTGGTCCCTAGAACTGTTGAACCAACAACAACGAGGCCAGCAGGGTAGATTTTGGATGTTGTTCTGTGGAAGATTATTAGGGACAGAATTAGACACAGGTATACCATTGGGTTCCATCTCTGTGAGATGCTTTCTATATAACCCACACTATAATAAAAAAGGGGTTCCTCTCCCAGATGTTAAACCATTTTCCCAAAAGTCTTGGGTGGATAGGGACCATGGCATTCACCTCATCTCCCAAAGACTAGGGTTTACAGAGCAAGGTCAAAATGGCATAGATTGATTAAACCAAGCCCAGAGTAGGTATGTATATATAAGGGGTGGAGGGGGGTAATTACCACCCTCCTGGAGACACCTTATCCTGCCTCCCTGCTCAATAGTAGCAAGATATGTAAAATAAGATGTTTTATTTTTATTTATTTGTCAGAGAGAGAGAGAGCACAAGCGGGGGGAGCAGCAGGCAGAGGGAGCAGCAGACTCCCCGCTGAGCAGAGAGCCCAATGCGGGACTCAATCCCAGGACCCTGGGATCATGACCTGAGCCAAAGGCAGATGCTTAACCGACTGAGCCACCCAGGCGTCCCAAGATACGTAAAATAAGATATACAGTACCTTGTTCTCTCGCTTTTCTCTCTCCTCTCACAAATATTATCTCTCAAAAGTTGTCTTTAGCGGCACCTAGGTGGATCAGTTGGTTGAGCATCCAATTCTTGATTTCGGCTCAAGTCATGATCTCAGGGTGGTGAGATCGAGCCCTACATCAGGCTCCATGCTCAGCAAGGAGTCTGCTTCCCCTCTTCCTCTCCCCCACTCTCTCTCTCAAATAAATAAATCTTAAAAAAAAAAAAAAGTTGTCTTTTTTTTTTTTAAGATTTTATTATTTATTTGTCAGAGAGGGAGGGCACGAGTGCTGGGGAGCGGCAGGCAGAGGGAGAAGCAGGCTCCCCGCTGAGCAAGAAGCCAGACGTGGGGTTCGATCCCGGGACCCTGGGATCATGACCTGAGCCGAAGGCAGACGCTTAACCGACTGAGCCACACAGGTGCCCCTAACTTGTTCTTTATTTAAAAAAATTTTAAAAGACCCTCAAAGTTGATGTTCTCTTTCTTTTACTCATCTCCTTTATTTCACCCTCTCTTCTTTTATTCTTTTTCTCTTCTCAGAATTTCTCTATCAGTGATGGTTTTTCTGGGGCTCTCTTGGTATCTCAGTGTAGAGAGACAGAAAGAAAAATAAGCAGCAAAACCAGGCTAGGGGTGGGAGTAGAAGCACAAGTAAAGGTCAGTGAAAACTGCCCCTCCCCACATTGGCAGATCTAAGGGCTCTCATTTCTGTCACCCCAGCCCACCAATTTCCCCCAAACCAAAGCAGATAGGTCGAAAGCAAAAAATCCCCTTGTCTGATAAACAGCACTTGCACCCGCCTGCCACATGGAAAGGTTAAACCACAGTCTGGGCCCCAGAATCTAAGACCCTAGGGTGGGGCCAGCCTGCCTGCCAGGGATGATCCCCTACAAAGTCCCTGGCTCCTCCTTCCTTTGAGCAGCAGTTTGGCCACCGTGAGGCCCAGCTGCCGTCCAAAGCCGTAGGCCCCGGTCCCCTCTCTACTCCCGTGGCTGTGCACTGGTCCCCTTCTCCGTGGTGTGGTTACCTGTCCATGCTTGCCGCTGAAGGTAGGGAAGGAAAGACGAGCAGAATTCACTTGAGCTGCATCCCTTCCTCCTCATGCCAGTGCATATTTGCTCCCAGATGGCTTTGTAGAACCAGGGCACAATGCCATGTCTCTCCTGTCTCCTCCACAGTCTCCTCCCCCACAGTGGGCAAGCCGTACAAGTGTAACTACTGTGGCCGCAGCTACAAACAGCAGAGTACCCTGGAGGAGCACAAAGAGCGGTGTCACAACTACCTACAGAGTCTCAGCACTGAAGCCCAAGCTCTGGCCGGCCAACCAGGTGTGGCTGTAGGCAGGCCTGGGGGCCGGCGGGGGGGGGGGGGGGGGGGGGGGGGGGGGGGGCGGGGGGGGGGGGGGCGGGGGGGGGCGGGCGGGCGGGGGCCCCCCCCGCCCCCCCCCCCCCCCCCCCCCCCGACAAAGGGATGAGGTCTATGGAGAAGGGACAGTTGCCTCGTAAATCTGCCAAGCACTCCAGTTGGTGCAGAGCCCTGTGGTAGGTGCTGCAGGAAGGTCCAGGGGTCAGGGAAGTTCTGATCTATGTCCTCAGTCTAATGGGAGAGAGAGAACACAAGGAAGTATGAAACCAAGGGTCACATGTATCTAATGGTCCTCAAATTAACTGAAACGTTACTAGGATGAGCTTTAGAGAAGGGGAAGTGAGCGGAACCCAATTTTCCAGGTATTGGGGATGATCTTCCTTGGCTACTGACCTGTTGATTTTCTCCAGGCAAAGGCTGCTGAGCCAATGCCACCCCGATTCAGATGCTCGACTTGTCCCCACCTCCTTCCCTCTAGGTGACGAGATACGTGACCTGGAGATGGTGCCAGACTCCATGCTGCACTCATCCTCTGAGCGGCCAACTTTCATTGATCGGCTGGCCAACAGCCTCACCAAACGCAAGCGCTCCACCCCCCAGAAGTTTGTAGGTAAGAGTCCAGTTGGGGAGGAGACATCAGCTTTAAGCCACAGTTCCTCTAAACCTGAGCTCTGGTAGCCATCAGACCAGTTGGGCCTGGAGATTTGATGGGAGGGGAAAAAGTGGTCTGTCTGGTAGGCTCTGGTGCTCAGAATCCATCCCCAGAACAGAAGGGGCGTGATGGGGGAGAAGGTACCTGAAGAGGGTGTTGAGGGCTTTTGCGGTGGTTTTAAGAGGAGGGGGGTCAGGGAGCTCAGGTTCTCCCAGTTTTTGAGAACAGCAAGGACTTCCACCTGTGGGATCTGAGAGAAGGGCCCTGAGTGTCAGGGAGGAAGTATGAGTATGGGGTCCACCCACCTGGCCTTGAGGTTCCTCTCTAGCTTTATAAAGGGCAATGAAGGAAGTATTAAAGATCAGCCCCAGGCTGGGACTGAGTCCTTCCCTACAATTATAGCCTGGAGTTGGGGAGTGGCCCCACAGAGGTCCTGACCTTGAGGGAAGTGAATGAGGGCTGGTAAATAATGTTACAGCCATCCCCAGGGTAAGCAAACAAAGAAGTCATCCTGGGGAAACTCAGGAATTCTCCAAACCCAGCTCTGCTGAGATCCTCTCCTCCACAGGTGAAAAGCAGATGCGCTTCAGCCTCTCTGACATCCCCTATGATGTGAACTCGGGGGGCTATGAGAAGGATGTGGAGTTGGTGGCACATCACGGCCTGGAGCCTGGCTTCGGAGGCTCTCTGGCCTTTGTGGGGGCAGAACATCTGCGTCCCCTCCGCCTTCCACCTACCAACTGCATCTCAGAACTCACACCTGTCATCAGCTCTGTCTACACCCAGATGCAGCCCCTCCCCGGCCGACTGGAGCTTCCGGGATCCCGAGAAGCAGGTGAGGGACCCGAGGACCTGGCCGATGGAGGCCCCCTCCTCTACCGGGCCCGAGGCCCCCTGACTGACCCCGGGGCATCCCCCAGCAATGGCTGCCAGGACTCCACAGACACAGAGAGCAACCACGAAGATCGGGTTGGGGGGGTGGTATCCCTCCCTCAGGGTCCCCCACCCCAGCCAGCTCCCACCATTGTGGTGGGCCGGCCCAGTCCTGCCTACGCCAAAGAGGACCCCAAGCCGCAGGAGGGGTTACTGCGGGGCACCCCAGGCCCCTCCAAGGAAGTGCTCCGGGTGGTGGGCGAGAGCGGTGAGCCCGTGAAGGCCTTCAAGTGTGAGCACTGCCGAATCCTCTTTCTGGACCATGTCATGTTCACCATCCACATGGGCTGCCATGGCTTCAGAGACCCTTTCGAGTGTAACATCTGTGGTTACCACAGCCAGGACCGGTACGAATTCTCTTCCCACATTGTCCGGGGGGAGCACAAGGTGGGCTAGCCACCTGCCGCCCTCCCCTCAGTCCACCACTTCACTGCCCTACCTAAGGAGTCTAGCTCTGTCCCCACTTCATCCCAAGGAGTTTTGCTCGGTAGCCTAGACCACTGGCTACCTGACTTCACACTTGGCCCTGACCCCTCCTCACCTATTCTCCTCTACCCTGACTGACTTAAGCATTGTGATGAAACAGGCCTTTTCGATTATGTTTCTCCTCTTCCTCTTCTCCTCTCATCCCAGCATATTCAGAGTTATTTATTAATATAATTTGTGGATTTTTCTTTTGCTTTTTTCTCTTAACTTTTATCAGTCACTTGCCACTCCCCCACCCTCCGGCCCACAGTCCCCTCCCACTTTAGGCCTAATTTTTCTTCCTTTGATCCAGCTTTCTCTAACAGCCCTCGGGGTAGGAAGCTCCTCTTGGTCCTAAGAGTTCTGAGCTTCTTGTGTTAAGTCCTCACCTTTTGCATTATCTTTCTTTTTGATGCTGATAACTCCCTCTGGCCCTACCTGAGCTCTGTGGCATTATATCTCCTCTCTGGGACCCTTCAACCTGGTACTCCATACCTCTTGTGCCCTCTCACGTTAGGCAGCTTGCACTATGCTTGAACAAATGAAGAATTTCCTCATTGGGAAGTAGGAGGGGCTGAAGAAATTCTCCCCAGGCACTGTGGGACTGAGGGTCCTCTTGACGTTCCTCTAGTAATATGAGTTCCTCAAAGCCCACATTTGGGAATCTCCCTCTGGGATGTGATCTATCTCTTCTCTCCTCAAACAACCCCCAACACTGCTACTCTCTTCAACCTGCCAGTCTACTCAGTGGTGGTTTTTCTCTCCTTGGAGTGCCCCAATTTTATATTCTCAGGGGCCAAGGCTAGGTCTGCAGTCCTGTCCCTGACATGTTGGGAGCCACAGGTGCCTAATTGGGAACCAGGGCATAGGAAGGGGGTGGGTTAAAATTCTTCTTTCTCTTCCACCTCTAATCTTCTTCACTCTAGTGACCTTCCTAGGCTCTCAGGGGCTCCTGCCGTCCCTCTCCTATGAGAAACTAGTGGGTTGCTGCCTGATGACAAGGGGTTATCTCAACCCCTCAGTCATGCTGCCTTCTTCTTCTCCCCCCTGCAGGATTCACCCTCATTCCCAGGCTTCTGGGCCCTGTTCTTAGGATCAGTGGCAGGGAGAAAAGGGTGTCTCTTTTCTCCTAATTTTCAGTATAACCAAAAATTATCCCAGGACGAGGAAGGGCATTTGCCCCTCACCTCATTCCATTCTTGTCCCAGCAAGAATGGGATGGGCACAACTGAACTGGGGGTCATCCTCTACTGCCCCCTTCTACACTCAGTTCCCAGATGTAGGGCCGGAGGGGGCATGCTCCTCCTGGCCACAGCAGAGATCCCTGGCTTTTTGGGTAACCTAGTCAGTGAGAAGGGGGCAGGAGGAGATATGGCTCCACTGTGAGTGGAGGTCTCTTTCTACAAGCGTTTTCTGCCCAAGGCCACAGCTATCCCATTCTCTGCTTCCTTGAGATTCAAACCAAAGGCTGTTTTTCTATGTTTAAAAAAAAAAAAAAAAAAAAAAGAAAGTAAAAACCAAACACAACACCTCACAAGTTGTAACACTTGGTCCTTCTCTCTCTCTCCTTTTCTCTTCCCTTCCATCTTTCTTTCCATATGTCCTTTCCTTATTGGCTCTTTTGCCTCCTACTTTTCTCACTCCCTATCAGGGATAATTTAGGGGGATGGTGAAGGGTTGGCTAAGGAACAGACCCTGGGATTGGGGCTCCTAAGGGCTCTAGGAAGAGTCTACCTTACCCTCTATGGGAAGGGAGACCCTAGAAAAACTTTTCTCCCTTCTTTTTCTCCCCCATTATGTAGTCTCCCTAAGAGAACCAGATTGTCAAGGAGGGGCTTTGTGGGTTGATGGTTCCTCCTTGACAATGTAGCAATAAACAGATGTTGCCAAGGGCAGAGGATGGGGGAGTTAGCTGGAAGGAGAGTGGTCTCTAGAGAAGGGGAGAGTCTTCTCAACAGTACCCCAGGGAACTGGCTCCTTCTTTCAGGATGGCAGCAGAGCTGAGATTAATATCTAGGGTCTTTTCAACTGTTCTGGTTATTGAGCCCCTTCCTGTTAGACCTACCCCTTACCACCTCTTTTGCGTCTGCTATGTACTTGGTGACACCTCATAAGGACTAGTCCCTTCTAGGGTATCAGAGCCTTAGGTTGCCCCTGTCCCCTCCCCCAGTCAGCTCTGGCACCTGTAACCTCCTGGAACATGAAGGACTATGCTCTGAGGCTATACTCTGAGCCCATGAGAGCAGAGACTGGAAGGGCAAGACCAGGTGCTAAGGAGGGGAGAGAAGGGCACTCTGTCTCTCTCCAGACCATCACTGCACTTTAACCAGGGTCTTAGGTACAAAATCCTACTTTCCAGAGCCTTCCAGGTCTGGAAACTCAAACATCCTCATGCTCTCTCCCAGCTCCTTTTGCATAAAAAAAACGTAAAGAAAAAGAAAAAAAAAAAAAAAACACATTGAAACCCACATGGAGAAAAGAGGTGTTTTCCTTTTATATTGATATTCAAGACCAACACCACACAAGAAAATTTCTAAATAGACACTTTTCCAGACCTTTGTTTTTTTGTGTCAGTGTCCAAGCTGCGGATGGGATTTTGTAATACTTTCAGCAGCTTCTTTCCTTGTGTACATAATATATATATAGTATATATATTTTTAATCAGAAGTTATGAAGAACAAAAAGAAAAAAAATAAAACACAGAAGCAAGTGCAATACCACCTCTCCTCTCTCTCTCTCCCAGGGTTTCATTTGTAGCCTATGCTTGGTGTCTCCTTGGACCTTACCCTTTCACCTCCCCCTCTTCCTTTGGTTCTCCCGCCCCCTTTTTTTAAAGGGTTTTTCTCCTTTCTCAAGGGGAGTTAAACTAGCTTTTGAGACTTATTGCAAAGCATTTTGTATATGTAATATATTGTAAGTAAATATTTGTGTAACGGAGATATACTACTGTAAGTTTTGTACTGTACTGGCTGAAGGTCTGTTATAAATAAACATGAGTAATTTAACACCCCTGGTTGTTTTTGCAGATTTTGCTGTAATTTTCTGCTGGGAGGGAGGGGGATCTCCTTGCTGCACACTGTACCAACTACTAAATATTTTGAAGGTGAACAAGCCTAAGATTAAGAGGAAGCCAAACAAGAATGCTCAAGCTGTTGCTACAGAGAGAACAGAATTTTCGACCTACAGTGGAAAGTGGAGATTTTCCTACCAGGAGTGCCTTCAGGATAGAGGAAGCCCAACTTGCCTATCCATCCAAAGCAGAGATTCATCAAACATTTTTTGAGTACCTACTACATGCAAAATACATTATATGCCCAAGGAAATGCAAGTTACAATAACATGAATGATGATAATAATAGGATCTACCACTTCTTGAGCATAAGTGCAAGGCACTGTGCCAAGTATTCATGTAATTGTAGAAACCACCTAAAAGTGAATGATCCACCATTACTAGTGAAGAAATAAAAGCCCAAGAGAGAATAAACAACGTGTCCAGACTAATGAACCAATAAATGTCAAAACCCAGACTTGAACCCAGGAGTGTGTTACTCCAAATTCTGTGCCCATATCTTTATGCCAGGGAATGCCGCCACTGAAACTCCCAGGCTATAAAAATCCAAAAAGCCAAGACAAGAACATTAACTTGGTTCTGTCTTAAATATTAACTATTTTCTGTCCCCTTCACCCTGAACTTTTTTCCTGTTCTCTCCTATCTCATTGCCAATCCATACACTAATGTCTGCCTTCTGTTTTCCATGAGACTATATTGAAGTGAAAATTGAAGATACTTCCATCTAAAGTCTATCATTTCCCATAACCCATTAACACTAACAAATTCAAACTCGAGAGAGACCATGAATATAGTTGTTCTGAAGCCAAAACAAAAGTTACAAAATAAACTTCAACCCCAGTAAAGTGGATTAGAGGTGAAAAGAAACCACGATGGGTTTCTTTTGAGGGAAAGTGACTGGTGTTCGGACTCCAGAATGACTCATGAATGAATGGTTGGTCTCCATCTGTACCACCTTTGGTCTGAATTCTGGGAGGTCCCCTTGACACTCTAGTTTTTTCAACTTTGGAGACAACTGGGTGGTTGTCCACAGATAGCACTCCTGCTCAAAGCTAAAGACTTTCTGAAGGCTCTCCAAAGGTAAATGGAGCTTATATGCAGGAAGGTATGTTTCAATCACGGGCCAGACTCACTGAGTGGTGAAATCACTTTAGTGGGGCTTGATCAACATTTATTAAAATAAAGTAGAAAACAGGGGCACCTGGGTGGCTCAGTCGGTTAAGCGTCTGCCTTCGGCTCAGGTCATGATCTCAGGGTCCTGGGATGGAGCCCGATGTGGGAAGAGCCAGGAGCTTGCTTCTCCCTCTGCCTGCCTGCCTGTCTGCCTACTTGTGATCTCTCTCTCTGTCAAATAAATAACTATAAATAAATAAATAAATAAATAAATAAATAAATAAATAAATAAATAAATATTTAAAAAAATAAAAATAAAGTAGAAAACAGAACATATCATTGCCCCTTATGTCCTAAGGGCAGGTACTGTTTCATGAAATTTGTATTTCAGTTTTGTACGTCTGTGTATGTATTGAGAACCAAAGTAAAATACATTTCTGCTATGGGTCGGAATCAAAATCGTTGAAGTTACTGTTCCAGGTTATATACCTTCACCCATTTTTTTGTTAGGCGGAAGGCAGCATAGTGTAGTGGAGCCAGGACACCTCTTACTAACTCTGTAATTTTCTGCAACTTCAGTTTTTCAATCTGTAAAGGGAGGATAATAATAGAACCTACCTTATAGGCTTGTTGAAGGTAAAATGAGTTAATATTTATAAAGCCCTTACTACAGTGTCTGGCGCTATGCTAACATGATCCAGTGATATTTAAAAAAAAAAAAATAGTGAATAAGAAACGGCGCTAACACCCAAGTACTTGCCTATGGCCTTTCGTGGGGTTTTGTCCATACTGGAAGGAGGAATTAACAAAATGTTTTGTTTTCCCCCAGGACTTCCGTTTCTCAATCCTACACCAAGTAACAGTATTGTCAGAGAAATGAGCCGAGAGCGTCCCCCGGTGGCGCGGCGCCGCCTTCAGTCAGAGAGCTTCGGGGCCAAGGGCCGGCCAGCTTTCCACTACAACTCCCATGCACCTCCCCGACTCTGACCTCCGATAGGGAGTGCGATTTGTGGTCCTGCGCGGGCAATTTCCGCGCATAGCGTCGCAAAACCGGAAAATTACAGCGCCCAGGATTACTTCCGGGGTAAGGGTCCGTAGTGCTTAGTGGGAAACATATAACCCTAATTTTCTTCCGCCAGCCGACTAAATAGTCCCATGGTCACTTTCTATCACGGATAACAAAACCCGAGAAACGCCTTTCTACCACTAAATTTCAGCGTAAACGCTTAATAATGAAGAAAATCTGAGTGAAGTGGCTTTGCCGTTCTCGCTGTACGTCTCCTAAATAGTCTTCCTGTGTGCGCGTAGGGATCTCGTGCTATATAAGAGAGTCGGGACCGGCGCTACATTCTCTCTCGGGTCTCGCTACCAAGATGGTGAGTTGTGGCGCGTGGTGAGTGCTGGGGGTCCGCGTGGGGTCCTGAGAGGAACAGATTCTTAAGATTGTGGGGACTTGAAAGCCTGGATCATGGCGGAGGGTACATAGAGGGTGTATTTGCTTCGACCTTGGAGGGATGTGCAGAGGGGCTGAAGGTCTGAGTAGAGCCGTTCTCGGGGCTGCCGGCGCGATTGTAGCCGGTAGGGGGCTTAAGGTTGGGGAAGCTGCGCCCCATTGGTAACAGGGTCTTCATTTTGATGCAGACCAAGAAAAGAAGGAATAATGGTCGTGCCAAAAAGGGCCGCGGCCACGTGCAGCCTATTCGCTGCACCAACTGCGCCCGTTGTGTGCCCAAGGATAAGGCCATTAAGAAGTTCGTTATTCGGAACATAGTAGAGGCCGCCGCCGTCAGGGACATTTCCGAAGCGAGTGTCTTCGACGGTGAGTGAGCTTCTGGCACAGCCCATCCCCACCTGCAGGCTCTGTTCGTGGGCACGTTTCTGGCGCGTCCCAGGCAATTTCTGCGGGCCTTTAGGATTACTGTGGGTAGAAGAGACCGGTATTTTCGCTTCGTTTGTTTTAATTTTGTCTGGACAGAGTGGGGCCTTGTGTGATAGTGCAGTCTTTGGGTCATGATTTGTGGTGGCCTATCTAGAGGGTGAGATCGCAAAAGACTTGTAGAGTTTATCATGTATCAGCATTTGGGGAACACTAGGTATAAACGTGAAAAACGTAGCAACCTTTCTGGATTGTTGAACACTCGAGTACCCGTTATAAAGATGTACAGACTAAATCTTAAGAATGTTTCAAAAATGAAGGTAGTCTAATTTGGTCAAGGGTGATCTTTGGAGCAGTGTGTTTTCTGTTATTTTGATCATTTCTTTTTTTTTTTTTTTTTTTAGACTTTATTTGACAGAGACACAGCGAGAGAGAGGGAACACAAGCAGGGGGAGAGGGAGAGGGAGAAGCAGGTTCCCCAGCGAGCAGGGAGCCCGCTGTGGGGCTCGATCCCCGCCTCCGGGGATCATGACCTGAGCCAAAGGCAGATGCTTAACGACTGAGCCACCCAGGCGCCCCGATCATTTATTTTTCTTAAGACAAGTTAGTTTACTTAGGCAAGGAGAAGGGACCCAGGAACAGGCATTAGGACTGGTGCAACTGCTGAAGGAACTGGATTGTTGGTTTATTGCCAGTAGGCTGTGGATTTGGTACCTGTGGTGACAAGGGTTAGTAGGGGACTATTCATTTGTGAAAATGCAGACGTGTTAAGTTATCAAACTGAACGATTGCTTTGGAAGTGAAACTTTGTAAGTAGGTTTATTTTTGACTGATAGAACGAGAGAACAAGTGCAATGTGGGTATGTAATACCTACTGTTGTGCCTCTTGCTTTCTGTTTCTCAGCCTATGTGCTTCCCAAGCTGTATGTGAAACTACATTATTGTGTGAGTTGTGCCATTCACAGCAAGGTAGTCAGGAATCGCTCTCGTGAAGCACGGAAGGACCGAACACCCCCACCCCGATTTAGACCTGCGGTAAGTATCTTTGTTCTTTATTTTTTCAAGATTTTATTTATTTATTGCGGGGGAGCACAAGCAAGGGTAGAGGGAGAATCAGGCTCACTGCTCAGGGACCCAGGACCCTGGGATCATGACCTGAACTGAAGGCAGATACTTAACCCACTGAACCACCCAGCTGCCCCCGAGGTAAGTATTTTTAAAAAAGAGGTGGAAGCCAGAGGGGTGGTGGACAAGAGACACATGAGGACCCAAGGAATCTCAAATTAAGGTCTAAATAGGTAAGGTAGGTGGGACTCACATCTAAAACATTTGCTTGGAGACTGTTCTAAAGAAGAGCTGTTAGGGGGCGCCTGGGTGGCTCAGTTGTTAAGCGTCTCCGGTCATGATCCGGGAGTCCCGGGATCGAGTCCCACATCGGGCTCCCTGCTCAGCAGGAAGTCTGCTTCTCCCTCTGACCTTCACCCCACTTGTGCTCTCTCTCAGATAAGTAAAATTTTTTAAAAAAGAAGAGCTGTTAGAATCTGTTTCAGATGGAATAATGTAGATGATCCACATTGACCAGTTTTCCATGCATGTATGACCCAAATGCATTCTTAGTGATGGGAGGGTAGTAGTCAAGTTCTTTGAGGGGGGATTCTTTCGTTAATGTTTCTAAATTTACTGTTCTGTTCTTTCAGGGTGCTGCCCCACGACCTCCACCAAAGCCCATGTAAGGAGCTAAGTCCTTAAGGACTGAAGAAAAGCTGTTCTCCAGAAAAAAATAAATGACGATTACACATCATACGGCATTTGAGTGTATGTGTTGTCAGTGTGGGAGTTGTATGTGTCACCAGGACTGTAATTATTTTTACATTGAAGTGTGGAGTGCCACATAGTCTTTTCATGGGGGAGAAAGTTTATCCATGTAAGTAAAACCTCAGCTTGGGTTTCTTTTGTATTTGTATTCTTGGCCTCCCCAACTTGCATAGCTGTGAGGGGGGTGGTAAGGTACCCATGGGTGTTAGATTAATGTCACCTTGCTAGTAGATGGTTGGTGTCTTAAAAACAGGGGTAAGGAACTAGGAGGGTCAGGAAGAACTTGAGTGAGGAGCACATCAGGAGATGATTTACGGACTGAGGTCTGCCTGACCCTGGTGGGGGACACAAAGACTTCAATAGGAAGTTCATGACTTAGCTTTTAAAGGGATCTGTATTTGGATCCTTGACTTCATAAAATTCACTGACTTGGAATTGGTCTGCTGCTAAACCTGTTTTTGGCCAATTTGCATCTTTCTGTGGTGTGTTTCTCTGTGGAATAAAGATGTCCAGGATACCAAAGGCATTCCTAGAAACTTGTGGTAGTCCCACAAGAGGAAAGAGAATTGCCACACAAAGTATGGAGGAAAGCTCTATCTTATTTCATTTGTGTGACAATGGTTTGTTTTTTCTAGAGTTCAGAAATTAGAAAGTTACTGGGTAGGAATATGGATTGATAATGACTGGCTTTGCTAATGAAGTTACAGGATTACCCCAACCCCCAAGCTAAACTAAGCCCATAGCTTGGATGATTTGATTAAAATATACATTCAGGGGCGCCTGGGGTGGCTCAGTTGGTAAAGCGACTGCCTTTGGCTCAGGTCATGATCCTGGAGTCCCTGGATCGAGTCCCGCATCGGGCTCCCTGCTCAGCGAGGAGTCTGCTTCTCCCTCTGACCCTCCCCCCCTCATGCTCTCTCTCTCTCTCTCAAATAAAATCTTAAAATATATATATACACACACACACATTCAGTTTGTCCAACTCTTGGTTTCAGCTCAGCTGTTGGGTCATCGTCTTGGACTTGGAATTGAGCACTGCGTCAATCTGCTCAGCAGGAAGTCTGCTTCCCCTTTCTCCCTCTGCCCCTCCCCTTGTGTGTGCACTCTTATCTAAAATCTTTATTTTTTAAGGGGCTCCTCTGTGGCTCATCATTAAGCCCCGCATCAGGCTCCCTGCTTCTCCCTCTCCCACTCCCCCTGCTTGTGTTCCCGCTCTCGTGTTCTGTCAAATAAAACCTTTTTTTTTTTATTTTTTTATTTTTTTTTTAAGATTTTATTTATTTATTCAACAGAGAGAGTGAGAAAGTACAAGCAGGGAGGAGTAGAGGGAGAGAGAGAAGCAGGCTTCCCGCTGAGCAGGGAGCCCGACGTGGGGCTCGATCCCAAGACCCTGAGATCATGACCTGAGCCGAAGGCAGACACTTAACCATCTGAGCTACCCAGGCGCCCCAAATAAAACCTTTTTTTAAAAAAGATTTTTTATTAGCATGAGCAGGAGTGGAGGGGAGAGGGAGTAGCAGACTCCCTGCTGAGCAGGGAACTCCACACGGGGCTCAATCCCAGGACCCTTGAGATCAGGACCTGAGCTGAAGGCAGATGATTAACTGACTGAGCCACCCAGGTGCCCCTCTCTTTAAAATACTTTAAAAAAAAAACAACATTTCAGTGGGAGGGGTCCCAGGGTGGCTCAGTCAGATTACTGGTTTTGGCTCAGGTCATGATCTCTGGGTCCAGAGATCGAGCTCTGCCCTCAGTGTGGAGTCTGCTTGTCCCTCTCCCTGTGTTCCCCACTCCCTCACACGCTGGCTTGCTTGCTCACTGGCTATCTCAAAATCAAAATAACACTTTTCAGTGGGGAAACATTTTTCTAAGTGCCTATTCAAAGGAATATGATAGCAAGGAGTAGAGTATTTCAGAGCCTAGAAGTGGCCCTGTTATTGAACTCTAACTGAAAAAAAAATTGCTGCCTCCAACTTGCTCATGGTCAACATACCAGTTCATGTGCTGGAACAGCTGTGGCAAACCCTGAATTTGTGAGAACACATTGTAGGTAAGAGTCCCATCTTCTGGGGAGGCCCACAAGGCTTCTGCTGCTTCATTCCTCTGGTATAATGACCCTTTTACACCAGGGGCAAACACTGGTTAGAAGAAAGGTCCGAGGTAAAAACGCTAAACCTGGTTCTCTCAAATCCCAGTTTGTTAAAACCAGATTTCAGGTAGTAGATCAGGCCATGTAACTATGACAGAATTTTTCTTGAAATATTTATTAGGCTCAGCCTATCTTTTTTTCGAGATAGGTTTTAACTGGCTCTCCCAGGACTGGGAGTTTAAAAGTTGATTTGTGCTTTTTTTAAAAGATTTTATTTTTAAGTAATCTCCACACCCAACATGGGACTTGAACCCACAACCCCCCAAGATCAAAAGTCACATGCTCTCCTGATTGTGCTTTTTTTTTTTTTTAAGATTTTTATTTGACACCGAGAGAGGGAACACAAGCAGGGGGAGTGGTAGAGGGAGAAGCAGACTCCCCACTCAGCAGGGAGCCCCACATGGGGCTCCATCCCAGGACCCCAGGATCATGACCCGAGCTGAAGGCAAATGCTTAATGACTGAGCCACCCAGGCGCCCCTGATATGTGCACTTTTTTTGAGAGAGCACTAGCGGAGTGACGGAGGGACAAGGAGACTCCCTCCTGAGCAGCTCTATTCCAGGACCTTGAGATCATGACCTGAGCCAAGTCAGATGATTAACTGACTGAGCCACCCAGGCCCCCCCCAGGTTTTTGCATTCTTAAAGTGTGATCCAGGGGGGCCTGGCTGACTCAGTTGGAGTGTGCAAGTCTTGGTCTTGGGGTTGTAAGTTCAAGGCCCCCATTGGGTGTAGAGATTACTTAAAATCTTAAAATAAAAAATGTGATCCTATCTCCAGGGAGCATACATTCCAGAGCCTAACACAACTAAGAATTGGTTGAGCAATTTTTCTACTTGCAGATAATCCCAAATTCATTGAGATTTTGGAGTGCCAGAGATGACAAAGATTTTCATGGGCTTCAGGCAGTAAAGTAGCCCCATTCCACCTCCCAACCCAACACCCATTGCAAGTAACTCAAACCTTGCTTTGTCTGATGGGCAGCCAGGACATCGTTTTCATGTCATGCCATTGGAAGTGCCCCACAAGTCAGCTTGAGGTTCTCTAGATGGTTGGGCAGTAAAATGAACAGCCTGCTCTGCTAAACTATTGTGGACTAAATTTCTACTAGCTGGTCGCCAAAAAGATGGTGTAGACATCTGAGTCCCTATCTCCCACTCCCACCTACTTTGAGTGGACTTTATTAGGTGAGGAAAAGTTAGTTGCAATCTCAGCACCTCCCTAACTTTCTGAAGTATCCTCCAATCTCAATGTATAAAGTATTCAAGCCAGGTGCAAGTCTCTGGGCTATTCTAGTCTCTGGTCTGCCTTTGAGGTAATTGGATTTGAAGTCAATTCCCTGTGGTAATCAGGATTCATTCATGTCCTGGGCCACTCTGCCTCAACCCCAAATCCTGTACTTCGTTTTGTTTTTGCCTACATTACCATAACTTACCATGTAGGAGAACAAAATTATTGTCACACTATTTAGGTTAATATCCTGCTTCTTTGGTTTATACATTTAATTTATTTTAGTAACTATTAGGTATAGAGGGGTGTTCACTTCATATGCATTAATAAGCTAATAGGTTTGTCAAAGGAAGCTGAGCCAGTAGATGAAAGAACAGGCTAGAATCCAGATTCGTTCATTTATTCAATAAGTATCACTTGCCACTGTGCTTGGCACTTAAGTTTCTCAGTCCAGTCTCCCGTTAAACAGAGCTGTCGGGTTAAGAACCTAAGAGAGTAGACTCTTAGATGTAAATCTCCCCTCTGATAATTCTAGCTGTGTGACCCTGGGTGAGTTATCTAACCTCTCCAACCAACTTTTTCGTTTTATTTTTTTAAATCTTTTTTGTTAAGGAGGCTCCATGCCTAATGTTAGGCTTGAACTCTGAGATCAAGAGTCCTATGCTCTACTGACTGAGCTAGCCAGGCACCCCTCTCTTCAATTTTCTAATCTTTAGGTGATCATTCCTATTTCACAGTATTTTTGTGAGGTTTAAGTGGTATAAAACAATCACTTACTCAAGAAATATTTATTGAATACCTACAATGTGCCAGCCATTTCTAAATACTGAAGATATTAGCAGTGGCCAAGATAAAAATACATAGAGCTTACATTTTAGTGGGGGAGCAGTGTGAGAGGGTGATCGGGTGTGAAGAAGGGCTGTAGTTTTCATGTAAGTTTTATATAAAATGCCCTTATGTCTGTAAGATAACATTTGATCAGAAAACTAGAAAGATCAAGCTGTTCGGATAAATGGGGAAAGAGCTTCCTAGCAGAGGGAGCTGTGCAAATGCAAGTGCAAATGTCTTCAGGAAAGAGTATGCCTGGCATGTCACAGAAAAAGCAAGGCAGTCTGGCTAAATTCAAGTGAGCTAGGGGAAAGTGGTTCAGATCTACAATCCTTTATATGAAATCCTTGAGATCTTACTTGCTTTTGAATTTATTTTGACATTAGAACAGTAATACAGAGCATATACTATTTAACATGTAACATCCTCAAAGGGATCTGGAGCAGTACCCAGGATCAAAACATTTCTATTTCTGCAGCAAAATACAAGAATAGTCATGTAAATTACCCAACATGAGTTTCATATCAGGTTTTGTTGCCATATGAGTTCCAAAAATCCTGGGTTTTAGAGCTGTTTTGATTTGTTTTAGAGCTGATAAGAGATTGTTTTAGAGCTGATAAGAGATTGTCTACCTACCTGTGGTACACAAAGTTAGATCATGTGGGGCCTTGTAGGCCCTGGCCAGCTCTAGACTTCACTCAGAAAGTGATAGGGGCGCCTGGGTGGCTCAGTTGGTTAAGCGACTGCCTTCGGCTCAGGTCATGATCCTGGAGTCCCGGGATCGAGTCCCGCATCGGGCTCCCTGCTCAGCGGGGAGTCTGCTTCTCCCTCTGACCCTCCTCCCTCTCATGCTCTCTCTATCTCATTCTCTCTCTCAAATAAATAAATAAAATCTTAAAAAAAAAAAAGTGATGGTAAACAATGAGATGCCACTTCATACCCTCTAGGATGGCTTTACTATGAAAGACAAGTTCTGGACAATGTGTGACAAAGTTGGAACCCTTGTACACTGCTGGTGGGAATGTGAAATGGTGCACTTGTGGAACACAGTCCTCAAAACGTTACAGTTAACATAGGACCCAGCCATTCTACTCCTAGGTATATACTCAAGAGAAATGGAAATACATATTCACACAAAAAGTTGTTCATGAATGTTCATAGCAGCATTATTCATACTAGTCAAGAAGTAGAAACAACCAAAATGTTCCTTACCTGGTGAATGGATAAATAAAATGTATATCCATACAAAGGAATATTATTTGGCCATGAAAAGAAATGGAGTGCTACTATGTGCTACATTGATGAACCCTGAAAACATACTAAGTGAAAGAAGCTAGTCTTAAAAGACCACATGTATGATTCTATTTACATGAAATGTCCAGAATAGGCAAATTTATAGAGATAGAAAGTAGAGTAGTGGTTACCTAGGGATAGGGAGGTTGGAGGAGAGGGGAGTGACTGCTAAATGCGTGGGGTTTCTTTTAGGGGTAATGAAAATATTCTAAAAGTGATTGGTGATAGTTACATAGCTCCGTGAACCATACTAAAAACAGTTGAATTGTACACTTTAAATTGTTGAATTATGTAGTATGTAAATTATACCTCAGTGAAGCTGTTACAAAAATAAAGTGAAAAAATAAAGTGTGATGGTAATCCATTACTTTTTTTTATTTATTTGTTTTTTCCTTTGGAGAGTTTTGAGCACAGCAGTGACATGATCTGACTTAGATCTCTGAGTTCGGGATGAGTCTTGGCTATTCATTTTATTATACCACAACTACCTCTGAAATGCTAGATGAGTATTTCCCAACTTCAAGCATTTGTGTGCCTCTTTTGCTATTTCTGTCATATCTACACTGTCATTTTCTTTGAATTGACTCACTTTTTATATATATTTATCATGAAAAAGGAAATCATATCAGTATTCTAAATGGAAAACTAATAACTTGCCATAAATAGAAGGTAATGTTTTTTTCAAAAACAAACTACATAAGATTTTAAAATAAAAAAAAAAAAGTTGGGATGCCTGGGCAGCACAGTTGGTTGAGTGTCTGACTCTTGGTTTTGGCTCCAGTGGTGATCTCCAAGTCATGAGATTAAGCCAGTGTCGGGCTCCACACTCAGACAGGGTCTCCTTAAGATTTTTCTCTCCCGGGCGCCTGGGTGGCTCAGTTGGTTAAGCAACTGCCTTTGGCTCAGGTCATGATCCTGGAGTCCCGGGATCGAGTCCCGCATCGGGCTCCCTGCTCGGCGGGGAGTCTGCTTCTCCCTCATCCTCCCCCATCTCATGCTCTCTCTCTCTCTCTCATTCTCTCTCTCAAATAAATAAACTCTTAAAAAAAAAAAAAAAAAGATGTTCTCTCCCTCTCCCTCTGCCCCTCCCCCAAGTGCTCTCTCTCCCTCTCTCTCTCTAAAATAAATCTTTTTTAAAAAGTTTATTGCTGGACGCCTGGGTGGCTCAGTTGGTTAAGCGACTGCCTTCGGCTCAGGTCATGATCCCAGAGTCCTGGGATCGAGTCCCACATCGGGCTCCTGGCTCGGCGGGGAGCCTGCTTCTCCCTCTGACCCTATCCCCTCTCATGCTGTTTCTCTCTCTCTCTCTCTCTCTCTCTCTCTCAAATAAATAAATAAAATCTTTTAAAAAAAAAAGTTTATTGCTATTTTTATCACCAAAATGGTTTTTATCACCAAAAATGATACTACCCAAAGTCATCCCATGTATGTCCATTGGAAATGTCTCTTGAGCTGTAAGCTTATGAGGTCAGGGACAATATCTAGATGGTCAATTATATTGCCTGACATACAACAGGTGCTCAACATTTGTGGATAACTAAATATGCTGGGCTTATTGAAAAGTCAGGGATGAATGAAATAATCTCCTTTGTGTGAATAAGAATCACCTCTGCCAAATGAATAAATTTCATTCCTAATCCTACCTCCAAAAAAGCAGGATTCAAAGATCTTGAGTGTACAGGGCACCTGGCTGGCTTAGTTGGTAGAGCATGTGACTCTTGATCTTAAGGATCCTGAGTTCCAGCCCCATGTTGGACATAGAGTTTACCTAAAGCAACAACAACAAAGATCTTGAGGGTAGAGTTTGGGAATCTGCATTTTAATAACATCCCAAGTGAATCTGATACAATGGGTGTACAGGCCATTCTTTGAAAAATATTAAGGAATTGTACTAGAAAAAAAAAAGAATATGCATGATTGATTTGCTCTAGTTTGGGAATAGAAACATGGAAATTACCGTGTTGCTTCAGTCATGATTGGTGGATGGAGGAGTCCAAGATCAATTGGGAGAAAGGGGAAGCCAAAAAGAAAAATAAGGATGGCTGAGGAACAGAGGGTGTTGAGCAAGAGGGCAAGGTCAGAAGGCATAGGGGAAGTGGTAAAACATATAATGCAATATTTAAGACCTACAACAAATATTTATATATCCACCTCCCAGCTTAAGAAAGAAAGGGTTAGGGGCACCTGGGTGGCTCAGTTGGTTAAGCGACTGCCTTCGGCTCGGGTCATGATCCTGGAGTCCTGGGATCGAGTCCCGCATCGGGCTCCCTGCTCAGCGGGGAGTCTGCTTCTCACTCTCCCGCTCCCCCCTCTCATGTGCTCTCTCTCATTCTCTCTCAAATAAATAAATAAAATCTTTAAAAAAAAAAACCCCAAAAAAACAAGAAAACTTCCTTTAAAAAAAAAAAAAAGAAAGAAAGGGTTACCTGTAGAGTTGGATCAGTCTGTGAACTCCCCACTAATTGCATCCCACTCTTTCCCTCCGAGTGGTAACCACGACACTGAAGTTAGCGTTCATCATCCACATTAATTTCTTTGTACTGATATTATGTATGTATATATTTCTTCACATTTTACATCCAAGTGAAAATGTTAAATAGACAGATATAAAGATTTGGAGTTTAAGGGAAAGAGGCCTAGGCTGGAAATAAAAATTTGGGTATCATCACATTATAATTGGTTTTTAATTCATGAAACTGGATGAGGTTGGCTAGGAAAGGAATATATAGATGGGAGGGAGGACGAAAGAGAAGACTAGAGACTGAATCCTGTATACTTCAAGGTTTAGTAATCAGGGAGATGAGAAACCAGCAGGAGACAAAAGGAAAGCCCAATGATGTAGGAAGAAAACTAGGATATGATGAGGGTCCTAGAAGTCAAGTGAAGAAAATGTTGCAAGGAGGAGCAAGTGATCAACTGTGCCAACTGCTGTTAATAGGTTAACTGAGTTAAGAATTGAGAATATGGAATTATTGGTGACCTTGAGTTTTAGTGAGGCTGGTCCAATGGTAGTGGGTTATCAAAACTTATTAACATCAGTGTCACTAGAGTTGGTATACAACCCCCCACGGCTAAATTTGACTGGCTTTAAAAAAAAGTTTTTTGTTTTTTGTGGGTTTTTTTGAAGATTTTATTTATTTATCTGAGAGAGAGATCGCGAGAGCAGGAACACAAGCAGGGGGAGTGGGAGAGGGAGAAGCAAACTCACACTGAGCAGGGAGCCCGATGCGGGGCTCGACCCCAGGACACTGGGATCATGACCTGAGCCGAAGGCAGACGCTTAATGACTGAGCCACCCAGGCGCCCCTAAAAAAAAAAGTTTTAATGAAGAGGTGGGGCAAAAGCATGATCAGAATGGGTTCAAAAGAGAATGGGCAGAATGTCTCTAACATATATCATTGTTAAATATGATACTAATTGTAAAGAGAGAGAGAGAATGGGATGGGAGGACATTGAAGACATCTTTTTCAAACAGTTTTGCTGAAAAAGGAAGGAGAGCAGTGGCTGGAAGAAGTGGGGTCAAGAGAAGGATTTTGTAAAATGGTAGAAACATCAGCATGGTTGCTTAAGGATGGGAAAGCTGAGAGAAATAGAGAAAAGCAGATGATGTAGGAGACAGAGAAAGCCATGTCCTTAAACAGACAAGGGGTGGAGTCCAGGGCACAGGTGGAGAGGTTGGCCTTGAATAGGAGCATGGACAGTTTATGTAAATAACAATTTAGAGGGGCGCCTGGGTGGCTCAGTCGTTAAGCGTCTGCCTTCGGCTCAGGTCATGATCCCAGGGTCCTGGGATCGAGCCCCGCATCGGGCTCTCTGCTCAGCGGGGAGCCTGCTTCTCCCTCTCCCACTCCGCCTGCTTGTGTTCCCTCTTTCACTGTCTCTGTCAAACAAATAAAATCTTTAAAAAATAATAATAACAATTTAGAATATATAGTGCAAAAGCAGATAGGTTGTTTGCTACTTCTATTTCTCAATGAAGTAGGAGGCAAGGTTATCAGCTGAAAATAAGAATTCAGGGAGGGGGAGTTGGAGGTTTGAAGAGAGACAGAAGAAAGAATGGAATAGGCATCTGGGGAATGGAAAGTGAGTGGGCCAGGGAGTATAGTCTGATGTAGTGCGATTGCTGAGCAGCATTTGAGGTTAGAGGGCAGTAATTTAAAGTCAGACCATGGCACGATTATGTATTTTTTCCCAACTATTTGGTTGTATGAGTATAGATCCAAAATGGATAGAGAATTGGGGCGCCTGGGTGGCTCAATTGGTTAAGCATCTGAATCTTTATTTCAGCTCAGGTAATGATCTCAGGGTCATGAGATCCAGCCCTGAGTCAAGCTCTGGGCTGAGTGTGGAGCCTGCTTCAGATTCTCTCTCTCCCTCTCGCCCCCGCCCCACTCATGCGCATGTTCTCTCTCTCTCTCTCAAAAACAAAACAAAACAATGGATAGAGAATTGGATTTAGCCAGAGCTGTGGGTTAGCCAAATGAGCACACTGAAGTGAGGGGGCAAAAGAATTGAGAATATATAACTGGGAGTGATTATAATGACTGACCATGGAAGTTAAGGTGGGTAAGGAGGAAGGATAAGGCGTGGGGAGGGTGAGGCCCAAAGGAAAGGGGGTATGATCAATGGGTTTGAGTTCTGGTTGGAGTTATGACAGTAGAGCTGGTAAAAATAGGAAGTCAAAGAGTAGGATTTTTTTTTATATATATTTTATTTATTTGACAGAGAGAGACACAGCAAGAGAGGGAACACAAGCAGGGGGAGTGGGAGAGGGAGAAGCAGGCTTCCCTCCAAGCAGGGAGCCCGATGCGGGGCTTGATCCCAGAACCCTGGGATCATGACCTGAGCGGAAGGCAGACGCTTAACAACTGAGCCACCCAGGTGCCCCAAAGAGTAGGATGCTTAAAATGGAAAATACGGGGGTACCTGGGTGGCTCAGTTGGTTGGTCATAAGATTGAGCCCCACCTTAGCAGGGAGTCTGCCTAAGGATTCTCTCCCTCTCCCTCTGCCCCCGCCCCTCCTCCCCCGCTCTCTTTCTCTCAAATAAATAAAATCCTTAAAAATAAATAAAACAAAATGGAGGCTATGGAGGGTTTTCAGTTACTGGTCAAGGGTCCTTTGGGGGAGAGCCAGGTTTCCTTTAGAGCCCATGATAAAAGGAATGTTGAGGTGGGGATTTTTCTGATGATGAACCCTGACTTCAGAGGGCCGTGAAAGAGGAAAACAAACGATCAAAAAAAAAAAAAAAAAGAAGTCTTTTTTTTTTTTTTTTTTTTTTTTGAGAGAACGAGCATTCAAGCTGGGGAGGTGGTATGCCAGAGGGAGAGGTAGAGAATCTTAAGCGGACCCCACACTCAGCACAGAGCCTAATGCAGGACTCAATCTCACAACCCTGAGATCATGAACCGGAACCAAGAGTTGTGTGTTCAACAGACTAAACCACCCGGGTGCCCCTAAAAATAAAATGTTTTTTTTTTTTAGATTATTTTTTTATTTGACACAGAGAGAGACAGTGAGAGAGGGAACACAAGCAGGGGGAGTGGGAGAGGGAGAAGCAGGCTTCCCACGGAGAAGGGAGCCCAATGCAGGACTCGATTCCAGGAGCCTGGGATCATGACCAGAGCTGAAGGCAGATGCTTAACGACTGAGCCACCCAGGCGCCCCTAAAAATAAAAGCTTTAAAAAAAATTGTAATCGTTGTACTTCACAGGACTGGAGAATTAAGTGAAATAACATGGAGCACCTGGGTGGCTCAGTCGTTAAGCGTCTGCCTTCGGCTCAGGTTGTGATCTCAGGGTCCTGGGATCGAGCCCCACATCGGGCTCCCTGCTCGGCGGGAAGCCTGCTTCTCCCTCTCCCACTCCCCCTGCTTGTGTTCCCTCTCTCGCTGTGTCTCTCTCTGTCAAATAAATAAATAAAATATTTTTTAAAAAAATAAATGAAATAACATAGCAAGGGACTTTGCATAGAACCTGTTAGATAACGTAACATTACAAACGGCAGAAGTTACTATTCCTGGCCCAGTCTTCAGTTTCGCTATGTCTTAAAAACTCAATTTTTTGTTAAAGATTTTATTTATTTATTTGACAGAGAGAGACACAGCAAGAGAGGGAACACAAGCAGGGGGAGTGGGAGAGGGAGAAGCAGTCTTCCCGCGGAGCAGGGAGCCCGACCCAGGCAGATCCCAGGATGCTGGGATCATGACCCGAGCTGAAGGCAGACGCTTAAGGACTGAGCCACCCAGGCGCCCCTTAAAAACTCAATTTTTAAAATTGTTTTATTGAGGGTAATTGATATACAGTAAACTGTAGACATTTAAAGTATATAATTTTAAAAGGTTTGAAGTATATGTATACTCATAAAACAATCACCATTCTGAAAATCATGAACATATGGATCACCCCCAAAACTGCCCCTTGCTTCTTTATAATCTCACCATCCTGTCATTCCCAGCCCTGTCCCAAGGCAACCACTAATCTGCTTTTTGTCACCATAAGTTTGCATTTTCTAGAATTTTACATAAATTAAATCACACAATATATACTTTTTTTATCTTGCCTTTTTTCATTCAGCATAATTATATTGAGATTCATCATTGCTGCATGATTGCTTTTTATTGCTGAGTAGGATTTCATTGTGTGGATGTACCACAGTTTGTTTATCCATTCATTTGCTGATGGGCACTTGCGGGTGTTTCTAGTTTTTGGCTATTATAAAGCTGCTATAAACATTTATGTACAGAGTCTCTGTGGACATATGCTTTTGTTTCTCTTGGGTAAATACCTAGGAATGGAATCACTGGCTGGATGAGTCACACTGTAAGTGTATACTTAACTTTTAAAGAAATTGTCAAAAATTTTTAGAAGAGGATGCCTGGGTGGCTCAGTCGGTTGAGTGCCTTTGGCTCGGGCTGTGATCCCGGGGTCCTGGGATCAAGTCCTGCGTGGGGCTCCCTGCTTGGCGGGGAGCCTGCTTCTCCCCGTTTGTGCTTTGTCTCTCTCTCTCTCTCTCTCTCTGACAAATAGATGAATAAAATCTTTTTAAAAAATTTTTAAAAAGATACTGCTGAATTGTTTTCCAAAATGATTGTACTATTTTACTTTGCTCCTAGCAGAGTATGAGAGTTCCAGTTTCTTCACATCTTCTCCAGCACTCGGTTGTTTTTTAATGTTAGCCATTCTAATAGGTACATAATGTAACCGAACCAACATGAGTTCGCTCCTGAAACTACACCAGGTTGAGTAGTCCCACAAAGAAAACTTATTTGTAGCAAATAAAGAGATCATGGGAATGGCTTCCAAAGCCAGGACTCCCCAAGAAAGGGTGAATGGGTTCCTTTTGTTTAGGTTCAGTCTGAATATTTAGATAGGGAAACCTTGTCTACCTAGCAGCCGGCATAAGGTCATGCATGCGCCTTGAGAAAACATGCCTACACCTACATGTATGTTATGTAAATGGACAGAGATTTTAGTATTACAATGAGGTGAGTGTAATTGTAGGTGATTCCAGAGGTCACTCCATGATCATCTGCGCAGGCACCAGTCAGGTTTAGCTCAAAAGGTCTGGGTGATCTGGGCAGTGGGAGGTCTTATCAGGGCAGTTGCCATCAGCTGGGGAGTGGTTTTGGGTTTCGTTTGTCTGAGTTAAGGAGAAAGCTGGGAAGAAGAGCCTAGGAAAATATGTACGACAAAGGTTAGTGAGTATAAGCAGGTGGGCAGTAAAGGCCTGGTCATGGGGTCTAGCTGGTGACAATAGTTGCTGTCTCATTATGGTTTTATATCTTTTTGGTAAAATGTCTGTTCAAATCTTTTGCCCATGTTTTTAAAATCAGTTTGCTTATTTTTATTGAGTTTTTATTTATTTATTTATTTTTAAGTAATCTCTACACCCAACATGGGGGTTGAACTTACAACCTTGAGATCAAGAGTTGCATCCTCCACTGACTGAGCCAGCCAGGTGCCCCTTTATTGAGTTTTGAGAATTCTTTATTCTTTTTCTTTTTTTGATAAGGTTTTTTTGAGAGGGTTTTGTTTTTGTTTTTGAGAGTTCTTTATTATGAATGCAAGTTATTTGTTAGATATGTGATCTGCATATTTTTTCTTCCAGTTTGTGACTTACCTTTTATTCTCTAAACAGTGTCCACTGAAAGCAGGAGTTATTGAATTCTTTAAGATTTTATTTATTTATTTGCCAGAGAGAGAGATCGTGAGCACGAGAGTACAAGCAGGGGGAACAGCAGACAGAGGAAAAAGAAGGCTCCCTGCTGAGCAGGGAGCCTGATGTGGGACTCCATCCCAGGAACCTGGGATCATGATGTGAGCTGAAGGCAGACGCTTAACCGACTGAGCCACCCAGGCGTCCCAGAAGTTATTAATTTTGCTGAAATCAAATTTATTTTCTTTTTTTTTTTAAGATTTTATTTATTTATTTGACAGAGAGAGACCAGCGAGAGAGGAAACATAAGCAGGGAGAGTGGGAGAGGGAGAAGCAGGCGCCCCGCGGAGCAGGGAGCCCAATACGGGGCTCGATCCCAGGACCCTGGGATCATGACCTGAGCCAAAGGCAGACGCTCAACGACTGAGCCACCCAGGCGCCCCTCAAATTTATTTTCTTTTTTAGATCATGCTTTTGGTATTGAATCTAGGATAGTTTCTTTATTCAAGGTCACTGAGCTCTTCTCCTGAAAGTTTATAGTTTTAGGTCTGTGATGCACTTCAATTTTTGTATCTAGTATGAGATGGATCAAAATTCTTTTTTTTTTTTTTTTTGCTTATGGATTTCCAATTGTTCCAGCACCCATTTGTTGAAAAGACTATCCTTTCTCTATTGAATTGTCTTTGCACTTTTGTCAAACATCAGTCGACTATATATTTGTGGGACTATTTCTAGATTTTATTCTGTTCCATTGATCTATTTGTCTCTTTTATACCAATATCATTATCTTTTTTTTTTAAGATTTTATTTATTTGACAGAGAGACAGTGAGAGAGGGAACACAAGCAGGAGGAGTGAGAGAGGGAGAAGCAGGCTTCCCGCTGAGCAAGGAGCCTGATGTGGGGCTTGATCCCAGGACCCTGGGATCATGACCTGAGCCGAAGGGAGACACTTGACCGACTGAGCCACCCAGGCGCCCCCCAATATCATTATCTTGATCACTGTAGCTTTATAGTGAGTCTTGAAGTCAAGTAGGGTAAGCTGCCAATTTTGTTCCTCTGGCACTTTCTACAAAAAAAAAAAAAAAAGAAAGTCTAAGATTTGGGGGATTGCATTGAATGTTTGGGTCAATTTGGAGAGAATTTGACATCTTAACAATATTGAGTCTTTCCACCAAAGAATGCAATATATCTTTTCATTTATTTAGGTTTTCTTTAATTTCTCTCAGCAGTATTTTGTAGGAAAACTCAATTTTGAAAGCTCACTCAGAGTCAAACTAGCCATACATTCTGGGTCAGAAAGTTAGCCAAATCACTGAAGGTATAGACTCAGGTCACAAATGCCTGGGTTCAAATCCTAAATTTTACTGTCTGTATTATATTGAGCAAGTTATTTAACCTTCTGGTGACCTAGTGTCCTAATCTGTAAAATGTGAGTAATACTAGTAAATTCCTTACGGTGTTTTGAAGATTAAATGAGGTAATATGAGGGCACATGGCTGGCTCAGTCAGTAGAGCATGCGATTCTTAATCTCGGGGTCATGAGTTCAAGCACCACATTGGGCCTAGAGCTTACTTAAAAAAAAAAATTAAATGAGGGGCGCCTAGGTGGCTCAGTGGTTAAGCGTCTGCCTTCCGCTCAGGTCATGGTCCCAGGGTCCTGGGATCGAGCGCTGCATCGGGCTCCCTGCTCCGCGGGAAGCCTGCTTCTCCCTCTCCCACTCCCCCTGCTTGAGTTCCCTCTCTCACTGTGTCTCTCTCTGTCAAATAAATAAATAAAATCTTTAAAAAACAAAACAAAACAAAATTCCCTTTATTTTTAATTTTTTTTTTCAAATATTCCCTTTAATGTATAGCCTCTCCTTTACACTAAACACAATCTACCAGCTTACCTCCCACTGAAGCTAAAGACTCACTACTCTTTCACTATATATCTATTGATTTTCCATCACTAGATCAGAGATTTTATTTTTCTGTTTTCCACTATTCTTTTTTTTTTTCCAATATTTTATTTATTTGAGAGAGAGAGAGCACGAGCAGGGGGAGGGGCACAAGGGAGAGGGACAAGCAGACTTGGCCAGCAGGCCAATCCCAGGACCCCAAGATCACGACCTGAGCTGAAGTCAGATGCTCAACCAATCGAGCCAGCCAGGTGCCCCTGTTTTCTACTACCCTTATAAAATTTAATAAAATTGCAAAATACAATGAAACTATGGTTTTCCATTTTTTAAGTGGGCAGAATCTTTTCTTCAAGTGAACGTCTCTCAGAAGCTTAATATTGTAACTGGTTAAAGTTTGCTTTTGCTGAAGCAATATGTATATGTGTCTATGAGGTGCTCACACCCTTCTCCACTTCTCTTCCTATCCTTCAAAAACCCTGAAACACGGGGCGCCTGGGTGGCTCAGTGGTTAAGCATCTGCCTTCGGCTCAGGTCATGATCCCAGGGTCCTGGGATCGAGCCCCGCATCGGGCTCCCTGCTCAGCGGGAAGCCTGCTTCTCCCTCTCCCACTCCCCCTGCTTGTGTTCCCTCTCTTGCTGTGTCTCTCTCTGCCAAATAAATAAATAAAATCTTTAAAAAAACAAAACCCTGAAACACCTCCAGGGTTTCAGGAGCACAGTTAGAAAAATACTGGGGGAAAAAAATGAAGAGGAAAGGAAGGAAGGAAGGAAGCAAGGAAAGAAGGAAGGAAGGAAGGAAGAACGAAAAACACTTAAATGCTATAATTGCATAACAGCTCCAAATGCAAAAAACAAAACAAAACAAAACAAAAAAAACCAAACAGCTCCAAAAGCAAAGAAGGTAACACTGCAGAAAGCAAACTGTTGGCTGTTTTAGGAAGCATCTTCATATAACTATATGATGCTAATAATTCCTCTGCTGATGTTAGAAAGGAGGTTGAGGTGCAAATATATAATGTGCAAAAGCACTGATGTGAAGAGCTGAGCATAGAAAAGCTGAGGACCCCTATGTTATCCATCAGAAAGCCCCTGGGGTCAGAGGCTTAGAATTCTGCTGCCCAGGTCCTCTGAGGACTTTCCTTCCTGGCCCCTCTGTTCCATTGGCACGCCACGCTCAATACCTTTATGTTCCAACTCTTGCCTAGTCCAAATGTACCCCGCCTTCTGTATGAAGGTCATGGTTTTCTGGTCACTCATGCTCCCCCATTTCTATATCTTTAAACACAACTAAGTTGCAAAGCACAGATTTGGAGCTAATTCCAAATTTTGTCTTCTTTTTTTTTTTTTTAAGATTTTATTTATTTATTTGACAGAGAGAGACACAGCGAGAGAAGGAACACAAGCAGGGGGAGTGGGAGAGGGAGAAGCAGGCTTCCCGCGGAGCAGGGAGCCCGATGTGGGGCTCGATCCCAGGACCCTGAGATCATGACCTGAGCCGAAGGCAGACGCTTAACGGCTGAGCCACCCAGGCGCCCCCCAAATTTTGTCTTCTTTATTCTTTGCCTAGTTGCCTTCTAAAGGCAAGATGCCAATCTCTGTATTTCTTTCTTTTTTTTTTTAAGATTTATTTATTTATTATTTGAGAGAGAAAGAGAACAAAAGAGCGTGAGCACAGAATGAGGGGGGGACAGGGCAGAGGGGCAGAGGGAGAGGGAAAGAGAGAATCTCAAGCAGATTCCCTGCTGAGTAAGCACAGAATCTGATGTGGGGCTCCATCTCCCAACCCTGAGATCATGACCTGAGCTGAAACCAAGAGTTCCACGCTCAACTGACTGAGCCACCCATGCAACCCTAATCTGTGTATTTCTAATGGCACCTATCTCTAGCTAAACAATTAATACCAGTCACTTCCTTGGGACAGTTCTCCCTGCCAGGTAAGTTAACTCAGGAGACCAAACTATAAAACTAAGGATTGTTTTCAGCACAGGATTAGGACTGAAGTAGTAAATTGCCCGTTTCTACTCTAGGGACAATTTTGTCTAGGAAAGATCATTTCTGTATAAATACAACATACCCTCTTATGACTCTGTAAGTAGGCTACATTCCTACCAACCCTTCTCAAACCTCATTAAAATTTTTTAAAAATGCATTTACTGTGTTTGTACATGGAACATTTCTAGAAGGATCTCCAAGATTACAGTGGTTAAGGAGATAACAATGGTCGCCTCCAAGGGGGAGAACTGGATGACTGGAGGACGGGGAGGAAGATTGCTTTTTCAGTGCTGTTGCACTAGTTCAAGCCACTGTTTCCTCCCACTTAGATTACAGCAGTGACCTCATAACTGGTCTTCTTGCCCCTACTATTACCCATCACTGTTCATTCACGGCATAGCAACATTTATTTCATTAAAAAAATAAATCCAATCTGTCACTTCCCCACTTAAATCCTTCTGCAATTAAAATAAAATCCCAACTCCTTACTGTGGATACAAGCCTCTGCCTGATCTGGCTCTTGCCTTCTTCTCTGACCTCCTCCCCATTATTCTTTCTGCTCCAGCCACATGGGTCTCCTTTCTGTTCCTTAGGCACTCCAAGCTCATTCCTTTCTCAAGGCCTCAGATCAACACACAACTGGCTCCTTCTCATTCAAGACTTGGTGCAAACATCACCTCAGAGAATCTTCCTCTGACTGTTCTGCCTAAAGGAGCCCCTCCCCACACACACCAATGATCTCTTCCCAATACCTTGTTTTGTTTTCATCATGCCGTTTACTACTGAAGTTATTTCTTGAATTATCTGTTAAATGTCTACTCTTCCTAGAATGTAGGCTCCTTGAGGGTGAAGGCCTTGTCTCTCATTTTACCGCTGTTTTCTCAGCATTTAGAACAGTGCATGGTACTGAATGAATGAATGTGTGTGTGAGGTCACATAGGAAGGTCTCAGGTGGGGCACCTGGGTGGCTCAGTCGGTTAAGCATCTGCCTTCGGCTCAGGTCATGATCCCAGGGTCCTGGGATCGAGTCCCACATCGGGCTCCCTGCTCTGCGGGGAGCCTGCTTCTCCCTCTCCCACTCCCCCTGCTTGTGTTCCCTCTCTTGCTGTATCTCTCTCTGTTAAATAAATAAATAAAATCTTTAAAAAAAAAAAAAAAGGAAGGTCTCAGGTGGTGGACGGGTTCTGTTACTGACTCTGGTTGCTGTAACAAACTACCACAGACTCAGTGGCTTAACACAACACAGGTTTATTATCTTATAGTTCTAGACATCAGAAGTCTGAAATGGATCCTACAGGGCCAAAATCAAGATACCAGCAGAGGTGAGTTCTTTCTGGAGGTTCTAGGAGAGCATGCATTTCCTTCTCTTTTCCAGTTTCTAGAGGCTATCTGCATTCCTTGGCTTGGGGCCTCTTCCTTCATCTTCAAAGTCAGCAGCGTAACATCAAATTTCCCTGACATTCATGCCTCCATTTTATAAGGACCCTTGTCATTTCATTGGGCCAACCCAGATAATGCAGGAAAATTCCCCCATCTCAAGATTCTTAACTTAATTGCATCTACAAAGTTCCTTTTGCCATTTAACATAGCCACATGTTCATGGATTAGGATTCGGACACCTTTAGGAGCCATTAATCTATCTACAACAGCCATAAACCTCTGCCCTGGAATCTATCCTGGTTATCTGAACTCAAGCACTACATCCACCCTGAAATCTTGGCAGACTCTGTCCCCTGCAGAAGTCGATAGCCAGTCCTCTGTGCCTGCATGGTACTATCTGAAACAGCACTTACCGTACTTCAGAGAGGTTAATGAATCTACTTACCCGCCGGCCCCTCCATTAGGGCTGTGAGCTTTTAGAGCAGAATCTACTGTTATTCACCTTTGCGTCTTCAACACCTAAAATGCTGATGGATTCATTAAAAAAATATTTACTGAAGGCCCAGTATGCTCAAGGTACTGAGACTATAGTGCTAAACAAACATAGACGTGGTCTCTGCCCTCAAAGAGCTTGCAGTCTATCTGGAAGGAAAGATAATTAAACTATCAATAACCATAAAAGGAGACCAATGATAGGGTAGGTGCAGTGGGAGAGCACAGAAGGAGCATCTACTCTTATTTGGGGGTGCCAGAGAAGGCTTCTAAGTAATATCCTGGTTGATGCCCCAAATGAGAAGGAATTAGCCACAAGTGAGATGTGAGGGAGGAGGTGGCAGCACCCATGACCACGACTAAGGCAGCGCCATTATCAGCATCAGGCACCCCCACACCATATGGTCACCCCAGTGGGCAGGTGCCCACAGAGCAGCCATACTCAAGTGATGCATTAGAAATGAGTGTTACGGGCGCCTGGGTGGCTCAGATGGTTAAGCGTCTGCCTTCGGCTCGGGTCGTGATCCTGGGGTCCTGGGATCGAGTCCTGCATCGGGCTCCCTGCTTGGCAGGGGCCTGTTTCTCCCTCTGCCTGCCTCTCTACTTATGCTCTCTCTCTGACGAACAAATAAATAAAATCTTTTAAAAAAATTAAAATAAATCATTATTAATGATAAATAAATAAGGACGCCTGGGTGGCTCAGTCAGTTAAGCGTCTGCCTTCAGTTCAGGTCATGATCCTACAGTCCTGGGATCAAGCCCCACATCGGGCTCCTTGCTCAGCCAGAAGCATGCTCTCCCTCTCCCTCCGCCCTCCGCCTGCTTGTGCTCTCTCTCTCTCTCAAATAAATAAATAAAATCTTAAAAAATAAATAAATAAAAGTTAAAAAAAATCATTATCAAGTAGAGTTTATCCCAGAAATGCAAGAATGATTCAGTAACAGAAAATCTAAAAATGTAATTTATCACATTAATAGATTCAATGAGAAAATCATAGGATTATCAAGGAGAGACCCCTCCACCCCCCAAAAAAAGCTTTTGGTAAAGTTCAATGTTATTTATAATAATTCTGTATTTTTTTCTTTTTTTAGAGAGGGAGAAAGAAAGAGAGAGTGTGTGCGCACCCACACACAAGCCGAGAAGTGTGGTGGCGGAGGGGGTAGGGACAGAGGAAGAGAGAATCTGAAGCAGGCTCCACGCCCATTGCCAAGCCCAATGCCAGGCATGATCTCAAGACACTGAGATCATGAACTGAGCCGAAATCAAGAGTCGAATGCTTAACCATCTGAACCACCCAGGTGCTCCTGACCTTTCGATTTCTTAACCACCTTGGCCTCCATGATCTTTCCTCACTCCACCAACTATAACTTAAATCTTGACATCACCAAAAAACTTTTGATGGTTAAGCGTCTGCCTTCAGCTCAGGTCATGACCCCAGAGTCCTGGGATCGAGTCCGGCATTGGGCTCCCTGCTAGGCGGGGAGCCTGCTTCTCTCTCTGCCTCTGCCTCTCTCTCTCTCTCTCTGACTCTCATGAATAAATAAATAAAACATTAAAAAAAAAAACAACCTTCATCTTAGAAATCTCAAACCCTGGGGCACCTGGGTGGCTCAGTCTGTTAAGTGTTTGCCTTCAGCTCGGGTCATGATCCCAGGGTCCTGGGATAGAGCCCCAGGTGGGGCTCCCTGCTCAGCTAGGAGCCTGTTTCTCCCTATCCCTCTGTCCTTACCCCCTGCTCGTGCTGTCTCTCTCTCTCTCTCTCAAATGAATAAATAAAATCTTAAAAAAAAAAAAAAAGCGGGACGTCTGGGTGGCTCAGTCATTAAGCGTCTGCCTTCAGCTCAGGTCATGATCCCAGGTCCTGGGATCGAGCCCCACATCGGGCTCCCTGCTCGGCAGGAAGCCTGCTTCTCCTTCACCCATTCCCCCTACTTGTGTTCACTCTCTCACTGTGTCTCTCTCTGTCAAATAAATAAATAAAATCTTAAAAAAAAAAAAAAAAATCTCAAACCCAGTTCTCCAATGAACATCTTACCTTCCAGTTTACTTGCTCAGTCAGGCCCACCTCAATAGTTTGTCTCTCTTACAGTCATCTCCAATCCGTGGGGTCCTACAATTTCCCCAACATCCAACAGTCTCCACCACTTCTCCAAGAATCGCAGTTATTCTAATGAGAAACAGTAATTAAAGAGTGCCTTGCCCTAGGAATATTTATTACTGTTGTGTTGGTCCCTGTACCTAGGTCTTTCCAGTGGACAAAACTATGTATATATAGTGTTCATACTGATACTTCTTTTTTTTTTTTAAGATTTTATTTATTTATTTGACAGAGACATAGCGAGAGAGGGAACACAAGCAGGGGGAGTGGGAGAGGGAGAAGCAGGCTTCCCGCCGAGCAGGGAGCCTGATGCGGGGCTCGATCCCAGGACCCTGGGATCATGCCTCGAGCTGAAGGCAACTGATTTCTGTGCATTGATTTTATATCCTGCCACTTTGCTAAATTCCTGTATGAGTTCTAACAATTTTGGGGTGGAGTCTTCTGGGTTTTCCGCATAGACTATCATGTCATCTGCAAAAAGTGGGAGTTTGACTTCTTCTTTACTGATTCGGATGCCTTTTATTTCTTTTTGTTGTCTGATTGCTGTGGCTAGGACTTCTAGTACTATGTTGAATAGCAGTGGTGATCATGGACATCCCTGCTGTGTTCCTGACCTTAGGGGGAAAGCTCTCAGTTTTTCCCCATTGAGAATGATATTCACTGTGGGCTTTTCATATATGGCTTTTATGATATTGAGATATGTTCCCTCTATCCCTACACTGTGAAGAGTTTTCATCAAGAAAGGATGCTGTAGGGATGCCTGGGCGGCTCATTCAGTTAAGCAGCTGCCTTTGGCTCAGGTTATGATCCCAGGGTCCAGGATCGAGTCCCACATCTGGCTCCTTGCTCAGCAGGTAGCCTGCTTCTCCCGACGCCTCTGTCTGCTGCTCCCCCTGCTTGTGCTCTCTCTCTCTGTCTCTCTGACAAATAAATAAATAAAATCTTAAAAAAAAAAAAAAAGTATGCTGTATTGCTTCAAATGCTTTTCCTGCATGTATTGAGAGGATCATATGGTTCTTGTCCTTTCTTTATTTATGTAGTGTAGCACATTGATTGATTTGTGGATGTTGAACCACCCTTACAGCCCAGGAATAAATCCCACCTGGTCATAGTGAATAATCCTTTTAATGTACTGTTGGATCCTATTAACTAGTATTTTGGTGAAAATATTTGCATCCATGTTCATCAGGGATATTGGTCTGTAATTCTCCTTTTTGGTGAGGTCTTTGTCTGGTTTTAGGATCAAGGTAATGCTGGCCTCATAGAAAGAGTTTGGAAGTTTTCCTTCCATTTCTATTTTTGGAAACTATTTCAGAAGAATAGGTATTAATTCTTCTTTAAATGTTTGGTAGAATTCCCCTGGGAAGCCATCCAGCCTTGGGCTCTTGTTTTTTGGGAGATTTTCTTTCTTTCTTTTTTTAAGATTTTATTTATTTATTTGTCAGAGAGAGAGAGAGCACAAGCAGGGGAAGTGGCGGGCAAAGGGAGAAGCAGGCTCCCTTTTGAGCAGGGGCCTGATGTGGGACTCGATCCCAGGACCCTGGGATCATGACCTGAGCTGAAGGCAGATGCTTAACATACTGAGCCACCCAGGCATCCTTGTTGGGAGATTTTTGATTAATGTGTCAATTTCCTTGCTGATTATGGATCTGTTCAGGTTTTCTATTTCTTCTTGTTTCAGTTTTGGTAGTTTATATGTCTCTAGGAATGTGTCCATTTCTTCCAGATTGCCTAATTTGTTTGCATATAGTTGCTCATAATATGTTCTTATAATTGTTTGTATTTCTTCAGTGTTGGTTGTGATCTCTCCTCTTTCATTTATGATTTTATTTATTTGGGTCCTTTCTCATTTCTTTTTGATAAGTCTGGCCAAGGGTTTATCAATCTTATTCATTCTTTCAAAGAACCAGCTCCTAGTTTCATGATCTGTTCTAGTGTTCTTTTGGTTTCTATTTCATTGATTTCTGCTCTAATCTTTATTATTTCTCTTTTCCTGCTGGGTTTAGGCTTTTCTCCAGCTCCTTTAGGTGTAAGATTAGTTTGTGTATTTGAGACCTTTCTTGTTCCTTGAGAAAGGCTTGTACTGCTATATACTTCCCTCTTAGGACCACCCTTGCTGCATCCCAAAGATTTTGAACAGTTATGTTTTCATTTTTATTTGTTTCCATGGATTTTTAAAATTCTTCTTTAATTTCCTGGTTGACCCATCCATTCTTTAGTAGGATGCTCTTTAGCCTCCTTGCAATATTATATTTTGTCTTCTATGTGGTCTCTTCAGAAAGTGAACTTAGCATTTTAGATCCAATTCAAGTATTTGTGGAAACATTAGACAAGTGTTTTGAAAATGTCTGTGAACTGGATTTAATTTTCCATGTAGACAAGGTTCACAGTATTCTTGCAGAAATGGTAATGGGGAATGGTATTGGAGATCCCATGAATGGGATTGTTACACAAATTGATGCATAAAATAAACTGGAAAAATCTGAGGCTAATTATTGAGAGCTCCAGCCCATGCTATAACAGCTGTAAAGACTATGGATCTTCCTTAAAAAAAAAAAAAAGAATATGAATCTTCCTGAGATCCCAAGAAAAATTAACATTGGCGACATCAGTATAAAAGTGCTAAACGCGGGCGCCTGGGTGGCTCAGTTGGTTAAAAGTGCTAAACGCTACTGTCTTTTATCTTTTTAAATTTATTTATTTGTATTTTTTTTTAAGATTTTTATTTATTTATTATTGAGAGAGAGAGAGAATGATAGAGAGAGAGCATGAGAGGGAGGAGGGTCAGAGGGAGAAGCAGGCTCCCCGCCGAGCAGGGAGCCCGATGCGGGACTCGATCCTGGGACTCCAGGATCATGACCTGAGCTGAAGGCAGTCGCTTAACCAACTGAGCCACCCAGGCGCCCCCTTTGTATTTTATTTTTAAGTAATCTCCACACCCAATGTGAGACTTGAACGCATACAACCCCAAGATCAAGAGTTGCACACCCCACCAACTGAGTCAGCCAGGCACCCCAAACCTACACTCTTTTATTTATTTATTTTTAAAGATTTTATTTATTTATTTAACAGAGAGAGACAGAGCGAAAGATTGTACACAAGCAGGGGGAGTGGGAGAGGGAGAAGCAGGCTTCCCGCTGAGCAGGGAGCCCGATGCGGGGCTCGATCCCAGGACCCTGGGATCATGACCTGAGCCAAAGGCAGACGCTTAATGACCAAGCCACCCAGGCGCCCCAACCTACACTCTTTTAAATAAAGAATTAAAAAGGCCACTCCAAGGTAAAATCCAGGGGGAAAAGTCATCTAAGTTTACCATGCAGTTGCTTACCAAAAATAGAGGAGGGGAGTCTTAACTTTTACTCTCGGATTTAAGTCAAGGTACTGTATAGAATGGGTGTAAAATCAATAGGCAAGTTCAGTATTGCTTTTCTTGCTCGATGATTTTGAAGAAATTGAGTAGTTCCAGTGTGATATTGCTCTTTGGTTTCTGAACTGCATTCCTACGCCACCTAGGGCATGCCTCTATGTATTGGCCTCTACAGTATTTCAAAAAGTGCTTGATACATTTCTTTAAATTATGTACAATCATAAATGTTGGTGTTTTGTATGGATCCCAAATGCAGCATTTCATAATTCTTTCTGTTATTTGTCACAACTGTTATTTATTTATTTATTTTTACAGATTTTATTTATTTATTTGAGAGAGCACAAGCAGGCGGAGGGGCAGAGGGAGAAGCAGGCTTCCTGCTGAGCGGAGCCTGACATAGGGCTGGATCCCAGGACCCTGGGATTATGACCTGACCTGAAGGCAGACGCTTAACCAACTGAGCCACCCAGGCGCCCCTGTCACACATACATAATATGTATTGCAAGAAAACATGACCTTTTCCTCTTAATTTAAGTAAACTCCAAGGTAACTGAACTTCTAAAAAAGGAAAAAAAAAAAAATCAGGGCACCTGGTGGCTCAGTCGGTTAAGCATCTGGCTCTTGGTTTCAGCTAGGGTCATGATCTCAGGGTTATGGGATCGAGTCCTGAATCAGGCTCCGCGCTCAGCAGGGCGTCTGCTTAAGATTCTCTCCTTCCTCCTCTGCCCCTCCCCCTGCTGGCACTCTTTCTCTCTCTAAAATAAATAAATTAATTAAATCTTTCAAAAGAAATTAAAATAAATTTAAAAAGTAAAAAAAATCATGGTTCCCAAGGGCACAGAAATGAGAGAATTAGAATATTTCATAGTTACTCAATTGCCTTATCCCACATTACACATTAAATAGTCTCAGAATAACTAGTAATACTACCTCCACCAATTACAGAAACAGATACATTGTGGGGTTTTTTTTTTTGCAAATACTATCCTCATTCTTGTCCCATTTTTTGGTGGTTGTATCTACATTGTCAGGGCTGCCTGGGTGGCTCAGTCGTTAAGCATCTGCCTTCGGCTCAGGTCATGATCCCAGGGTCCTGGGATCGAGCCCCGCACTGGGCCCCCTGCTTGGCAGGAAGCCTGCTTCTCCCTCTCCCACTCCCCCTGCTTGTGTTCCCTCTCTCGCTGTCTCTCTCTCTCTGTCAAATTAAAAATATATATATATATATCTACACTGTCAGACCATATGGCCATTACATAATATACTTTCTTTTTCAAACTTCATTTAGTCTCAGTTCTATAATATTAATTATATTACAACGTTTACTCAGAGCCCTTATGTTGATGTCTCTCTAGACAGTTGGTTGTCTGAATTGCATTCTCCAGTGGATTTCCTAGGAAGGGCTCATGGGAACAATATTCCCTGAGTTCCTGCATATTTTTTTTTAAAGATTTTATTTATTTATTCATGAAAGACAGACAGAGAGAAAGAGAGAAGCAGGCCCCCAAGGAGCAGGGAGCCCGATGCGGGACTCAATCCCAGGACCCTGGGATCATGACCTGAGCCAAAGGCAGACGCTTAACCATCTGAGCCACCCACCCAGTCACCGTGAGTTCCTGCATATTGGTAACAATTTGTCTCTGTCCATTATAGTTGAAGGTTAGTTTGCTTTGGCTCACATGTCCTTTTCTTAAGTATTTAAAACACATTAACTTCGGGCGCCTGGGTGGCTCAGCTGTTTAAGCGACTGTCTTCGGCTCAGGTCATGATCCCGGAGTCCCGGGATCGAGTCCCGCATCGGGCTCCCTGCTCAGCAGGGAGCCTGCTTCTGCCTCTGACCCTCCCCCCTCTCATGCTGTCTTTCATTCTCTCTCTCTCAAATAAATAAATAAATAAATCTTTAAAAAAAAAAAACAAAACACACATTAACTTCATTTTCTTCTTGCATAAAGCATCGCTGTCAGACAAGTCTGACAAGTAACTAATTTGTCCCTTATGAGTCTATGCTCTTTTTTTTTTTTTTTTTTAAAGATTTTATTTATTTGTCAGAGAGAGAGAAAGCACAAGCAGGGGGAGCAGCAGGGCAGAGGGAAAAACAGGTTCCCCACCGAGCAAGGAGCCAGATGTAGGACTATGATCCCAGGACCCCGAGATCATGACCTGAGCTGAAGGCAGATGCTTAACCGACTGAGCCACCCAGGCACCCCAAGTCTATGCTTTTTGTCTGGCTAAAGGATTTTTTTCCTTTAAAGTCTAGGGGCGCCTGGGTGGTTCCGTCAGTTAAGCAACTGACTGATTTTGGCTCAGGTCATGATCTCAGGATCCTGAGATCCGGCCCCGTGTTGGGCTCTGTGCTAGGTGTGGAGTCTACTCAAGATTCTCTCTCTCTCTCCCTCTGCCCACCCCCACTGTGCCTGCTCTCCCAGAAAAAAAAAAAAAAAAAAGCCCAATAAATTTATTAGAATATGTCTTGGTCTTGGTCATTGTAGGTCAATATTTTAGGCACCTTCCATATTCTCTTTTTTCTTGTCAAACAATTTTACTTGCGGCAACAACTGAAGTATAATTTTCTTTTCTTTTTTTTTTTTTTTTTTCAAACCCTTGTGTCGAGGGCTGACTTTCAATAGATCGCAGCGAGGGCGCTGCTCTGCTACCTACGAAACCCCGACCCAGAAGCAGGTCGGGTATGAATGGTTTAGCACCAGGTTCCCCACGAACGTGCGTTGCGTGTAGGGCGAGGGGCCCCCTTTCCGGCCGCGCCCCGTTTTCCGGGGCGAGGGCTCTCCATACCGGACCCCGGTCCCCACCGGCGGCGGGGCATCCCATGCCACCCGGGGAGCCGGCAAGAGCCCGCCGGCAGGGACGGCAGGGGACCAGCTATCCGAGGCCAACGGAGGCTCCAGGGCGCTGCCGCATCGCTCGGCCTGGGCGGGATTCTAACTTAGAGGCGTTGGGTCATAATCCCACAGATGGTAGCTTCGCCCCATTGGCTCCTCAGCCAAGCACATACACCAAATGCCTGAACCTGCGGTTCCTCTGTACTGAGCAGGATTCCCATGGCAACAACACATCATCAGTAGGGTAAAACTAACCTGTCTCAGGACCGTCTAAAGCCAGCTCACGTTCCCTATTAGTGGGTGAACAATCCAAGCTTGGTGAGTTCTGCTTCACAGTGATGGGAAGAGCTGACATCGAGGGATCACAAAGCGACCTCGCTAGGAACGCTTGGCCGCCACAAGCCAGTTATCCCTGTGGTAACTTCCCTGACACCTCCTGCTTAAAACCCTTCCCTGACACCTCCTGCTTAAAACCC
>NW_023270314.1:22570428-22576005 GCF_011800145.1 Mirounga leonina | reverse complement strand
ACACCTCCTGCTTAAAACCCTTCCCTGACACCTCCTGCTTAAAACCCGAAAGGTCAGAAGGATCGTGAGGCCCCGCTTTCACGGTCTGGATTCGTACTGAAAATCGAGATCAAGCGAGCTGTTGCCCTTCTGCTCCCCGGGAGGTTTCTGTCCTCCCTGAGCTCGCCTTAGGACACCTGCGTTACCGTTTGACAGGTGTACCGCCCCAGTCAAACTCCCCACCTGGCACTGTCCCGGAGCGGGTCGCGCTGGCAGGCGGGGCCGGGTGCTTGGCGCCAGAAGCGAGGGCCCTCGGGGCTCGCCGCCCACCCACCCCCACCCGCCTAACCGGGTCAGTGAAAAAACATAAAAGTAGTGGTATTTGACCAGTGGCCCACCCCCTCGCGGGGACGGAGGGGCGCCGGGGGCCTCCCACTTATTCTACACCTCTCATGTCTCTTCACCGTGCCAGACTAGAGTCAAGCTCAACAGGGTCTTTTTTTTTTTTTTTTTAAGATTTTATTTATTTATTTGACAGAGAGAGACACAGCGAGAGAGGGAACACAAGCAGGGGGAGTGGGAGAGGGAGAAGCAGGCTTCCCGCCAAGCAGGGAGCCAGATGCGGGGCTCCATCCCAGGACTCCAGGATCATGACCTGAGCCGAAGGCAGTCGCTTAACCAACTGAGCCACCCAGGCACCCTCAACAGGGTCTTCTTTCCCCGCTGATTCCTCCAAGCCCGTTCGCTTGGCTGTGGTTTCGCTGGATAGTAGGTAGGGACAGTGGGTCTCTCGTTCATATAATTTTCTTTTTTAGAGAGAGAGCGCGCAATCGTGGGAGTGTGAGTGGGGGTGGGAGGAGCAGAGGGAAAGGGAGAGAGAATCTTTTTTGTTTTTTTAAGATTTTATTTATTTGAGAGAGAGAGAGAATGAAAAAGAGAGAGAGAGAGCATGAGAGGGGGGAGGGTCAGAGGGAGAAGCAGGGAGCCTGATAAGGGACTCCATTCCAGGACTCCAGGATCATGACCTGAGCCGAAGGCAGTCACTTAACCAACTGAGCCACCCAGGCACCGAAGGGAGAGAGAATCTTAAGCAGGCTCCACACCCAGTGTGGAGCCCCACAGAGAGCTGGATCTCAGAACCCTGAGATCATGACCTGAATTGAAATCAAGAGTCTGACACTTAACCAACTGAGCCACGCAGGTGCCCCCAACTGAAGTATAATTTAATTCAACAGGAAATATCAGACTTGGAGGGAAAACCCTTAAATTAAAGCCAAACCTTTTTTCCAAGGCACAGCACTGACATTTCCAGATAGACCGAATAAGTTTGTTTCCATAAAAGAAAATCATGAGTCCAAAGTTTACCTTTGAAACAGTTTTCCACTTGTTCTCCTTTTCTCAAGGCTCAGAGAATGATGCTTGCGGCCTTCCTCAGGGCCACATAGCCAGTGATGACATTGAATGGCAGCCTCTGAATACAGGAAAACTTTTCAATGGTGCTGACCTACAGCTTGCTTTGGGGGTCTGTGTAGTTGGCAAGAAGGCCTGAAACATCACAAGACTTCTTAGCTGGTTTAAAGGATGGAGGACGATCAGTACTGAAGTTGCCACGGCAGTGCCCTTTGAGAAGCGAGAATTTGTTTCAGGTTCTTCCAGGTTCTGTTCTTCTTGCCAGCTACCGCGCCACCATGGCCAGAGTGCACAAAGTTTGGGCCCTTAAATGGCAATGGCTTGGCAGCTTTTTCCATAGGTCTTGTGCTGAAATCAGAGGGCACGATTTTTTTTTTTTTTTACAGATTTTATTTATTTATTCATGAGAGAGAGAGGCAGAGTGAGAAGCAGGCTCCCAAGGAGCAGGGAGCCCGATGCGGGACTCGATCCCAGGACCCTGAGATCATGACCTGAGCCGAAGGCAGACGCTTAACCATCTGAGCCACCCAGGTGCCCAGAGGGCACGATTTTATTCTCACTCCTGGCTTCCATGCTGATACCCTGCCTCAAGTTGGTGACAGACACTTTTTTCTTCTCCCTGGCACTGTAACCCCAGCACTCCTGCCCTTGTGGGAAGGACTGGCTGGCCTCTTCTTGCTGTTCTGGGCTATTCTGGAGTGGAAGTAGTGGCCACAATTGGAATTTGAGCCACCATTCCTACCCTCTCTATATTCTTTTAATATGTAGTTTGAAATTTTTAATTTCAGGAAAATCTTAATTTTTTTTTTAAGATTTTATTTATTTATTTGACAGAGAGAGACACAGCGAGAGAGGGAACACAAGCAGGGGGGAGTGGGAGAGGGAGAAGCAGGCTTCCCGCTGAGCAGGGAGCATGATGCAGGACTCAGTCCCAGGACCCTGGGATCATGACCTGAGCCGAAGGCAGACGCCTAACGACTGAGCCACCCAGGCGCCCCTAAGATTCAGATTTGATTATTTTAGTTAGCCTACGTCATAGATGGTGATGAGTTTCTTACATCAGGAGCCATATAATGTCTGATTATCTCTTTTTGTGATGTTAGCAACTATTGTTGCTCAAAATGCTGGTATTCTCATTGTATTATTCCTTCTTCATTTATTAGCTGCCATACTTTTTTTAAAAAGATTGATTTAATTTATTTATTTGAGAGAGAGTGGGAAGGGGAGGGGCAAAAGGAGAGAATCGTCAAGCAGACTTCCTGCAGACTGCAGAGCCTGATGCAGGGCTCAATCTCACAATCTATGAGATCATGACCTGAGCAAAAACTAAGAGTTGGACGCTTAACTGACTGAGCCACCAAGGCACCCCAGCTGTCATACTTTTTTTTTTTTTAAGATTTTATGTATTTGACAGAGAGAGACACAACGAGAGAGGGAACACAAGCAGGGGGAGTGGGAGAGGGAGAAGCAGGCTTCCCGCCATGCAGAGAGCCCGATGCGGGGCTCGATCCCAGGACCCTGGGATCATGACCTGAGCTGAAGGCAGACACTTAACGACTGAGTCACCCAGGTGCCCCCAGGTGTCATACTTTTATAATGAAGAACTTCCCCTCAAAGTAGTAGTTGGCAAGGCAAGATGAAATTTTGTTACTTTATCCAGAGTTTTCAAAATAGTGGGTTGGTTCCCTATCATCTTACAATGACTAGTAATTTTTTTTAAGTAACATTATGAATTCATGGATTTAAATCTATTTAATGTGTTCCATTGTGGTTATTATCCCTGTTAAATTGGGATGGTTACATTGGGAGCCTCTTCAGTTTGGCTCTTGAGTTCTTTTGATAAAACCTTAGTAGTCTTCGATAGTTTCTCCCATTCTCTCTTCAACCCACTATGAATCAAGTGTAATCCCCACCATGTGAGAGAAATTTGTCTTGTTAAGGTCATCAAAAACCTCCTTATGGGCGCCTGGGTGGCTCAGTTGGTTAAGCGACTGCCTTCGGCTCAGGTCATGATCCTGGAGTCCCGGGATCGAGTCCCGCATCGGGCTCCCTGCTCAGCAGGGAGTCTGCTTCTCCCTCTCCCGCTCCACCCTCTTGTGCTCTTTCTCTCTCTCACTCTCTCTCTCAAATAAATAAATAAAATCTTTAAAAAAAAAAAAACCTCCTTATGTGATCAAATCCCTGGTCAATTCTCAATCTTCATCTTTCTTGCCCTCCCAGCAGTATTTGTGCCTGTTTATTAAGTCTTTCTTTGCTTGTCTTCTAAGACACTCTTCTTTTCTGGTTTTCCTCCTACTTCACTGAACATGGGCTCTCTGTCCTCTTTGCTGGATCTTCCCCTCTTCCTAACTTAGGGAGTGAGAGTAGATACTAAAAGAGTTCAAGGACCAAACTCTAGAATCCTCCACCATTTACAGGTTAAAAAGAAGAAGATATAGCAAAGGAAGAGCAAACTAAACCAAAAGCTAGCAGAAGTAAGGAATAATAAATATTAGAGCAGAGATAGAGAATAGAAAAATCATAAAGAGAATAAATGAAACCTGAAGTTGGTTCTCTGAAAACAACAAAACTAACAAACCTTAGCTAGTCTAAGAAAAAGAGAGACACAAATAACTAAAATCAGAAGTAAAAGTGGAGACATTACTACCAAACTTACAGAAATAAAAAGGACTGTGAGAGAATACTATGAACAAGTGTACACCAACAAATTAGATTATCTACATGAAATGGGCAAATCCCTAGAAACACAGGAATTACTAAAACCGAGTCAAGCAGAAATAAAAAATCTGAACAGACCTATAACAAGCAAAGATAATGAATCAGTAACCAGAACCTCCCAACAACAACAAAAAAATATCCAGGACCAGATGGCTTCATTGGTGAATTCTACCAAACATATTTTTTTAAAGATTTTATTTGTTTATTTGAGAGAGAGAGAGCACAAGCAAGGGGAGTGGCAGAGAGAGAAGGAGAAGCAGGCTCCCCACTGAGCAGGGAGCCAGATGTGGGGCTCAATCCCTGGACTCTGGGATCATGACCCGAGCCGAAGGCACACACTTAACCAACTGAGCCACCCAGGTACACCTAAATTCTACCAAACATTTAAAGAATCAATACCAATCCTTTCAAACTCTTAAAAAAGAAAATAAAGGAGGAGGAGGAATGTGCTAACTCATTCCATGAGACCAACATTACCCTGACACAAAAGTCAGAAAAAGACATCACAAGAAAAAATAATTATAATTCAGTGTCATTCAGTTCATTTATAATACTACGCAACCATCACCTCTATCTAGTTCTTTTTTTTTTTTAAAGATTTTATTTATTTGATAGAGAGAGACACAGCGAGAGAGAACACAAGCAAGGGGAGTGGGAGAGGGAGAAGCAGGCCTCCCGCGGAGCAGGGAGCCCGATGCAGGACTCGATCCCAGGACCCTGGAATCATGACCTGAGCCAAAGGCAGATGCTTAATGACTGAGCCACCCATGCGCTCCCTTCTATCTAGTTCTAAATCATTGTCATCACCCCATAATAAAACCCCATATGCATTAAGCAATCACTCCCTTTATGCCCCTATTTCCAATCCCTGGCCACCACCAATCTTTCATTTTTATGGATTTACCTATTCTGGATAATTTATACAAATGGAATCATACAATATGTGATCATGTGTGTCTGGCTTTCTTTCACTTAGTATAATGTTTTCAAGATTTATTTACATTGTAGGTTGTAACAATTGTTTATTTTCTAAGACAGGAGAAAACTTTCAATATTTTACCATTAGATGTGTATGATATTTGCTGTAGGTTTTTGGTAGACCCTCTATCAAAAATTTTTAAAGTCTTACCTATTTCTAGTTTGCTAAGAAGTTTTTTAGTCATCAGTGGGTGTTGAATTTTATCAAATACTTTTTCTGCAACTATAGAGAGGATTACATGGTTTTTCTCTTTTATTCTGTTAATGTGGTAAATTACATTGTTTGGTTTTCCAATGTTAAACCACACTGGAATTACTAAAATAAAGTCAAGCTGATTTTAATGTTTCTTAATGTCTTTTAACACATTGATAGATTCTATTTGCTATTTTGTGTGGGATTTTCACATCAAAGTTAATGAGAGAGGAGCCTGTACTTGTCCTACTTTATAATTTAAATTTATATTTAAATTATATATAATTTAAATTTATATT
>NW_023270314.1:22566599-22570418 GCF_011800145.1 Mirounga leonina | reverse complement strand
TATATAATTTAAATTTATATTTAAATTATATATAATTTAAATTTATAATTTAAATATATTTATATATAATTTAAATTTATATTTAAATTATATATAATTTAAATTTTTTCAGGTTATATTGTCTCAAAATGAATTGGAAATTTTCTTTTTCTCTATTATCTAGAAAAATTTTTGTAAGATTGGTGTTATTTCTTCCCTAAATGTTTGGAATAATTCACTAATACATCCATCTAGGTTTACAATTTTCTTTGTGGGAAAGCTTTTAAATTACATATTCAATTTACTTAATAGATATAGGACCACTCAGAGTTTCCTATTACTTCTTTGATCAGTTTAAATAAGTTTTGTTTTCCTAAGAAGGTATCTGTTTCAAGTAAATTTTAAATTTTTTTATTTTTTTAAAGATTTTATTTTTAAGTAGGGGCACCTGGCTGGTTCAGTCGGTAGAGCATGCGACTCTTGATCTCAGCATTGTGAATTCGAGCTCCGCCTTGGGTATAGAGATTACTTAAAAATAAAATCTTTCTTTTTTTTTTTTAACTTTTTATTTTTAGAAAATAAACCTTCTAGAAAACATGGAGTTGTTCCTTTGGCCACACATGTGAATCTAAAAGAAATATGATACTGTAGACATCAAGGAAATGGGCACTATTCAAAAAGGAATGCCCCAAGGGGTGCCTGGGTGTCTCAGTCAGTTGAACATCTGCCTTTCGGCTCAGGTCATGATCCCAGTGTCCTGGATTGATTCCCACAGCGGGCTCCCTGCTCAGTGGGGAGTCTGCTTCTCCCTCTCCCTCTGCTCCTCCTCTCCCCCCTCCCCCCGCATGTTCTCTCTCTCTCTCCCTCTCTCTCTGTGTCAAATAAATAAATAAAATCTTAAAAAAAACAAACAAACTGGAGGAGTCTACAATGTTACCCAGCATGCTCCGCATTGTTATAAACAAACAAATTTAGGACAAGATTCTTGTCCAGATCAAGAGAATTCATATACATATTGAGCATAATAAGCACTCTAAGATCTGTTCTTGAAATGTGTGAAGGAAAATGATCAAGAAAGAAGCCAATGAGAAAGGTACTTGGGAAGCACCAGCCTGTTCTACCCAGAGAAGCATACTGTGTGAGAACCAGTGGAAAGGAGACTGAGCTGCTGGAACCCATTCCTTATGAATTCATGACAGGTGTAAAAAGAATAAAAGTCTACTGGACCGTGAAAAAAAAAAAAAAAACAAAAAAAGAATGCCAAAGTAGTAGTCCCCATCATTTCTTCATTTAATTCACCAATCTGGTCCCTGCAAAAACCAGATAGTGGAGGATGTGTGTGAACTACTATAAATGCAGCCAAGTAGTAGCCCTGACCACTGCTGCTTTGCCGAACGTGGTGTCACCGCCAGGGCAGATTAACAGGGGCCCCAGTACGTGGTATGCAACCCTTGATCTGGCAAATGCATTCTTTCCCATCCCTATCAGAAAGAAGAAAAGACACAGTTCACATTCACTTGTAAAAGGCAACAATGGACATTTATAGTCTCACCCCAGGGCTATGTTTACTCTTCTGCTCTCTGTCATTAAATAATCTGAAGAGAGCTACCCAGCTAGACCTCCCTCAGAGAATCCCAAATCGATCTGCTGTATTGATAACATCATGCGACATGGACTGGTTGAGCAGGAAGTGCCAAGTATGTCACATGCCTTGGTAAAACACTTGCTCTACAGAGGGTGAGATAGTCACCTTTTTTCAGAGTTCCCTTCAGAATTAGTTGAAGCCTTGTGACTGCTCAGCAATCAACTTCTCCTTCTGTCCAATCTTGCTTCCTTTCTTTACTTCAAGTGTCGATCCCAAGAGCACTCACTAATAAACTGCGTGTACTCTGTTCTCCATCTTAGAAATGGCTTCCCTAGAAACTCAGTCTGTGATCGAGGGAAAAGCTTTGCCAGGCAAAAACAAATAAATAAACCAAAAGTAAATTGGGGTTTTAATATGTGATAAAATTCTAAAAAAAAAAAAAATTTTTTTTTTTAATTAAAAAAAAAAAAGCGGGCGCCTGGGTGGCTCAGTTGGTTAAGCGACTGCCTTCGGCTCAGGTCATGATCCTGGAGTCCCGGGATCGAGTCCCGCATCAGGCTCCCTGCTCGGTGGGAAGCTTGTTTCTCCCTCTCCCCTTGCTTGTGTTCCTGCTCTCTCTCTCTCTCTTTCTGTCAAATAAAATCTTTAGGGCGCCTGGGTGGCTCAGTTGGTTAAGCGACTGCCTTCAGCTCAGGTCATGATCCTGGAGTCCCTGGATCGAGTCCCGCATCGGGCTCCCTGCTCGGCAGGGAGTCTGCTTCTCCCTCTGACCCTCCCCCCTCTCATGTGCTCTCTCTCATTCTCTCTCTCTCAAATAAAGAAATAAAATCTTTAAAAAAAAAAAAAAAAAGAGGGGGGTGGTGCCTGGCCAGCTCAGTCGGTGGGGCACGCAACTATTTTTTTTTTAAAGATTTTATTTATTTATTTGAGACAGAGAGAATGAGATACAGAGAGCATGAAAGGGAGAAGGGTCAGAGGGAGAAGCAGACTCCCTGCCGAGCAGGGAGCCCGATGCGGGACTCGATCCCAGGACTCCAGGATCATGACCTGAGCCGAAGGCAGTCGCTTAACCAACTGAGCCACCCAGGCACCCGGGGCACGCAACTATTGATCTCAGGGTCATGATGAGTTCAAGACCCATGTTGGGCTGGAGTCTACTTAAAATAAAAAAATTTTTAATGTAATATGTGATAAAATTCAAGGCAAAAAATTATGGGGCTGCGGCACCTGGGTGGCACAGTTGGTTGAGCATCAGACTCTTGGTTTTCGCTCAGGTCGTGATCTCGGGGTCCTGAGATGGAGGCCCACTTTGGCTCCATGCTCATCGGGGAGTCTGCTTAAGATTCTCTCTCCCTCTACCCCTCCCCCCCAAATAAATAAATAAGTCTTTTTTTTTTTTTTTTAAGATTTTATTTATTCATCAGAGACAGAGAGAGAGGCAGAGGGAGAAGCAGGCTCCCCACTGAGCAGGGAGCCCAATGCGGGACTTCCCAGGACCCTGGGATCATGACCTGAGCCGAAGGCAGACGCTTAACCATCTGAGCCACCCAGGCGCCCTAAATAAGTCTTTAAAAAATATATGGGGCCAAGGAGAGAGTATTACATAATGATAAACAAAGAAAAGAAGAAAATATAACCAACATAAATGTGCTTGGCAATATAGGCTCAAAATACCTAAATAGTGGGGCGCCTGGGTGGCTCAGTCAGTAGAGCATGTGACTCTTGATTTTGGGGTTGTAAGTTTGAGCCCCATATTGTGTATAGAGAGTACTTAAAGGGCGCCTGGGTGGCTCAGTTGGTTAAGCGACTGCCTTCGGCTCAGGTCATGATCCCGGAGTCCCTGGATCGAGTTCCACATCGGGCTCCCTGCTCGGCAGGGAGTCTGCTTCTCCCTCTGACCCTCCCCCCTCTCATGTGCTCTCTCTCAATCTCTCTCACACAAATAAATAAATAAAATCTTAAAAAAAAAAAGAGAGAGAGTACTTAAAAATAAATTTTTTAGGGGTGATTCAGTCACCCTTACCAACTCTTGATTTGGGCTCAGGTCCTGATCTCAGGGTTATGGGATCAGCCCCGAGTCAGGCTCTAAGCTGGGCATGGAGTTTGTTTAGGATTCTCTCTCTCTCCCTGTCCCTCTGTCGTCCCCACCCTCTCCCTTTTGAAGAAGAAGGAGGAGGAGGAGGGGGAGGGGAAGAGGAGGAGGAGGAGGAAGAAGAAGAAGAAGAAGAAGAAGAAGAAGAAGAAGAAGAAGAAGA